>NW_024356104.1:0-801 GCF_902729225.1 Pteropus medius | reverse complement strand
ATCACATAAAAAATAAGCTAAAGAAACTTTTTAACCTCTCATGTAGCCCTTATCCCAATCTACCTGTTATTGGATGTTGGTAGGTATCTCTCTTCCCTCCCCTCTCCCCATACATCACTTTGGTACCTCCTGGAAGGCAGGGCTAGGACATAATCATACCTGTAGTACTCTGTTCTTCCCCCCTCAAAGCTTAGTTCAGGCTAAGTACACACCCTCAAAATGCTGGTTGGGTTTAAAAAAAATCAGGACACTAACTCAGAATAACTGCCACTGAGAAAGCTCATCCCTTTGTGTACAGATGAGTGTACTAGTGTGTGCTTGAGGGAGTGTGTCACATTATGTGTCTATGTATATGTGTGCATGTGCATGTGCATGCACACCCACATCCTGAGTGTCTGAGAGGGAGAGCCAGAGGAAGAATGTTTTTTCATTGCTGTCAAATCCCATCTTCCTCCAACCCCCACCCCGGCTCCCGCAGACATACAGTGACAGCACCAATGATTATATTAGTGATAACTAAACTTTTGTGCAGGACCTGAAAATTTAATTTCCTTGTGGGAAGCTGCAGAGAACTAAGCTTATTGAGTGCCAAGAACTCATGAACTTTCCCAGAAAAGGAAGAGAGAATACCAGCTACAGCAGTGGCCTCTGGGTTTTTTTTTGTTGTTGTTTTTGTTTTGTTTTGTTTTGTTTTGTTTTTTTTAAGTGAAGAGGCACCAGCTCATCTTTGAGGGCCCCCTCTAGAAACAGCTCCAGATCCTTTTTCCTCTATACCGATCCCACATCAGAGTGGGTGTGAAG
>NW_024356103.1:0-506 GCF_902729225.1 Pteropus medius | reverse complement strand
AATATTTTCTCACAGCAGCTTGCCTTTTTATCCGCTTAACACGTGATTTCACAAAATAAAAGTTTTCAAGTTTTGCAAAATCCAATTTATCGATTTTTCGTTATAGGGGGCCTAAGTAAGAGAGAACATATCTGCGTAGGCTCCTTTAATGTTCACTTATTTTTCTCAAGAAAAACGCACACTCTGAATATATTTTTATAATTAAAAACATTTTAGTCATAGTTACACAAACTATAACTGTGTACATGTTGTGTTTTATGTTCTATTCCATGATGCTACTTGTGAAAGAATCCTTTTGGTAGTTTCTGCATCATTTGGAGGTGTATATACAGTTTTTTAAAGAAAAGAAACAACATAAATAATGGCTTGAAAAAGCTCAAATACTATGAAATGCTGTCAGAAAATAGTCTATATCCTTGTAAAAAGATCTTTATTTTTTCTGTCCTTACATCCTGTATGTCACTGGAGTATCCAGCATAACTGCATGCTGATGTTTTGACCCAAGT
>NW_024356102.1:0-9409 GCF_902729225.1 Pteropus medius | reverse complement strand
GTTAGGGTTAGGGTTACGGTTATGTTTAGCGTTATGGTTTGGGATAGGGTTGAGTTTAGGTTTCTGGTTCGGTTTAGCGTTATGGTTTGGGTTATGGTTACAGTTATGTTTAAGGTTAGGATTAGGGTAAGAGGTTAGATTTAGGATTAGTGTTGTGGTTAGAATTAGGATTAAGATTAGTTTAGGGTTAGAGTTAGGGTTAGTTTCAGGTTAGGGTTAAGGTTAGGTTTATGGTTAGGTTAAGTGTTACTGTTAGGATTAAGTTTAGCGTTAGTTTTGTGTTAGAGTTAGGATGTGGGTTTAAGGTTAGGGTTAGAGTTAGGCTTAGGATTCGTGTTAGGATTTGGTTTAGGGTTAGGGTACTGTTTAGTCTTAGGGTTAAGGTTATCACTTTGTTTAGCGTTATGGTTAAGTTTAGGGTTACTGTTAGGCTTAGGATATGGAGATAGAGTTTGGGTTCTTCTTTGCGTGATTTTAGGTTTAAGGTTAAATTTAGGGTTAGGATTAGCTTTAGATTTAGGCTTAGGTTTAGGCTTAAAGTTAGTTTTGGAGTTAAATTAGGGTTATGGTTAGGTTTAGGATCAGGGTTATGGTTAGGCTTTTTGTTATTGCAAAATTTAGGCTTAAGTTTTGGGTTAGGTTTAGTTTTAGTGTTATGGTTTTGGTTAAAGATAGCATTATGTTTAAGGCTAGAATTAGGGTAAGAGGTTAGAGTTAGAATTAATTGTCGGGTAAGGATTAGGTTTAAATTTAGTTTTGGTTTAGGGTTAGGGTTAGGTTTATGTTAGGTTTAAGGTTAAGGTTAGGTTTAGGGTAAGAGTTTAGAGTTAGGTTTACGGTTAGGGTTAGGGTTATGGTTAGTTTTAGCATTATGTTTTGTGTTACGTTTATGGTTATGTTTAAGGTTAAAGTTGGGGTAAGAGGTCAGATTTAGGATTAGTTTTAGAGTTAAAATTAGGTATAGGATTAGTTTAGGGTTGGGGTTAGGGTTCCGTTTAGGTTAGTATTAGGCTTAGGTTTAGTGTTAGGGTTAGGTTAGGGTTAGGGTTACTGTTATGGTTAAGGATAGGCTTAGGATTTTAATTAAAGTTAGGGTTAGTGTTCGTTTTAGAGTTAAATTGGGGTTAAGGTTAGGTTTAGGGTCAGGGGTTAAGGTTAGTTTTATTTTTAGTGTAAAATTTAGAGTTAGGGATAGGTTTAAGTTTAAGGTTAGGGTTAGGGTTTAGGGTTTGTCTTGGTTTTAGGCTTAGGGTTAGTGTTACGGTAGAGTTAAGTTTAGTGTTACATTTAACGTTATGTTTTGATTTAGTTTTACAGTTATATTTAGGGTTATGGTTAGAGTAAGAGGTTTGAGTTAAAATTAGTATTAGGGTTAGGATTAGGGTTATGAGTAGTTAAGGGTTACGGTTAGGGTTAGATTTAGTGCAGCCTCAGAGTTAGAGTTAGATTTTGATTTATGGTTAGGTTGAGAGTTAGGGTTAGGGTTAGTGTTAGGGACCCTGTTGGGGTTAAAATTAGCATTAGTTTTAGGGTTAAGTTTAGGGTATGGGATTATGGTTAGGATTAGTGTTAGCATTAGGATGAAGGTTAGGATTCGGTTTAGAGTTATGTTTCGGGTTAGGTTTAGGGTTAGGTTATGATAAGTGTTAGGGTTTGGTTTAGGTTACATTTAGGGTTAGGGTTAGGGTTATTGTTAGGGTTAAGGGAAGCCTTAGGTTTATCTTAGGGTAAGGAATAGTGAATGGGGTTAGGTTAGGGTAGTTCTTAGTATAAAATTTAGGGTTAGGCTAAAATTTAGAATTAGGTTTGGATTAGCTTTACATTTTGGGTTAAGGTCTGGGTTAGTGTTTGTGTTGTGTTAGGGTCACGTTAAGATTCGGTTAGATTTGGGATTAGGGTTAGGGTTAGATTGAGTTTAAGTGTTTAATTAGGATTAGTGTTAGTGTTAGGGTTAGGGATAGAGTTATGGTTAGTTTTAGCATTATGGTTTGGGTTAGAGTTACAGTTATGTTTATGGTGAGGGTTATTGTAAGAGGTAAGAGTCAGGATTAGTGTTAGTAATTGGATTCGGGGTAGGATTAGTTTAGGTTTAGGGATTGGATTAGGGCTCTTGTTAGAATTAAGGTTAGGGTTATGTTTAGATTTATAGTTATCCTTAGGGTTAGGGTGATGGTTAGCGTTAAAGTTAGGGTTAGGGTTATGTTTATATTAAGGGGTTTGTGTTAGGGTTAGGGCTATTGTTAGTTTATAATTTTGGCTATGAGTTATTGTTAGGTTTAAAATTAGAAGTAGGGTTTAGGATTAGCTTTAGTTTTAGGGTTAAGATAGGGTTCAGTTTGGAGTTAGTGTTACTGTTAGGCTTAATTTTTACGGTTAGGTCTAGGTTTAGGGTAAGTGTTAAGGTAAGGGTTTAGCGTTCAGATTTAGCATTAGATTTTGCTAGGGTTAGGGTGAGAGTAAGAGGTTAGAGTTAGGATTAGTGTTATGGTTAGGTATGGGTTTAGGGTTAGGTTAGGTTTAGGGTTAGCGTTATGGTTAGGTCAATGTTATGATTGGGCTTAGCTTTAGGTTTAGCTTTAGGGTTAAGGTAAGGGGTTAAGGTTAGCATCATTGTTAATGTAAAATTTAGAGTTAGCTTTAGAATTAGAGTTAGGATTAACTTTAGTTTTAGTGTTAGGATCAGGGATAGGATTATTGTTAGAGTTAAGGTTAGGTTTCGATTTAGGGTTCGGGTTATGGTTAGGTTTAATTTTAGAGTAAAAGTTTCTTTTAGGATTAGCTTTAGTGTAAGGCATCAAGTTTAAGCTTATTTTCAGTGTAAAATTTAGGATTAGGGTTAGTGTTAGTGTTCGGGTTAGAATTAGGTTCAGGATTAACTTTAGTTTTAGTGTTAGGATCAGTATTAGAGTTAATGTTAGAGTTAGAGTGGGGATTAGTGTAAGTTTTAAAGTTACATTTAGTGTAAGACTTAAAGTTACATTTAGGGTTACGTTTACTATAAGGAGTTAGGGTTAGTTTTATTGTTTCTTTAAAATTTAGGGTTAGTTTAGGGATTAAGTTTAGGATTAGGGTTAGGGTTAGGGTTAGGGTAAGAGTTTAGTTTTAGGATTAGTGTTAGGGTTAGAGTTACTATTATCATTAGGATTCATGTTAGGTTTAGCTTAGGGGTAGGTTTAGGGTTAGGGTAGGGTAAGGGGTTAGCATTGGGTTTATTGTTGCTCTAAAACTTAAGGTTAGGGTTAGGATTACCTTTAGTTTTAGCTTAGGATCAGAGGTACAGTTAGTGATAGGGTTAGGTTTAGAATTAGGGTTAGGTTTTGCTTTAGTTTTAGGGTTAGAATCAGGATTAGGTTTAATGTTAGGGTTAGGTTTGTATTTAGGATAAGATATTAGTGGTAGGTTTAGGGTTAGGGTTAGGGTTAGCTTTAAGTCGAGACATTACATTTAAGATTAGTGTTAGGGATAGGGTTAGGATTAGGTTTAGTTTATGGGTGAGGTTACCGTTAGGGTTTCCGTAAGTTTTACTTTATGTTTAGGTATAAGTTTAGGGTTAGGGTTAGGATATGGTTTAGGTTAGGGTTAGAGTTAGGGTTAGTGTTAGAGCTAGTGTTAGAGTTAGACTTAGCTTTAGGTTTAGGATTCGAGCGAGTATAAGTGGTTAGGCTCAGTATTATTGTTACTGTCAAATTTCAGATTATAGTTAGAATTAGGGTTACGATTGGCTTTAGTTTACTGTTAGGCTCAGAGTTAGGGTTAGTGTTAGAGTCACGGTTTGTGTGAGTTTAGGTGTAGGTTTAATTTTATAGTAAAAGTTTGGGATAGGATTAGGTTTATGTTAAGTAGTCAGGTTTAGTTATACTGTCAGTGTAAAATTTAGAGATAGGGTTAGTGTTAGTGTTCGTCTTAGAAGTAGGTTTAGTATTAGCTTTAGTTTTAGTGTTAGAATCAGTTTTAGGGTTAAAGTTATGGTTAGGGTTAGGGTTACCATAAGCTATAGGTTTACAGTTAGGGTTAGGGTTAGGTTACCTTTAGTTTTAGGGTTAGTATTAGTTTTATGGTTAGTATTAGGGTTAAGGTTAAGGTTCGGGTTACTTTTAAAGTTAAATTTAGGGTTAAGTTTAGGTTTAGGGTAAATAGTTAGGCTTCAGGTTATTGTTAGTGTAAAACTTAGGGTGAGGGTTAGTGTTAGTTTTAGAGTTAGCTTTATTTATAGGTTTAGGATCAGGGTTTGGGTTAGGGTTAAGATTAGGGTTAGGTTTAGTGTTAGGGATAGTATAAGGGTTAAAGTAATGGTGTAGGTTTAGGCTAGGGGTTAGGTTTCGGTTAGGGTCAAGGTTAAGTTTAGTGTAAGTGGTTAGAGTTAGGATTCATGTTAGGGTTAGTGTTAGGGTAGATTGTGGTGAGGGTTATCGTTAGGGTTCGGGTTATGTTTATGTAGGAATAGGTTTAGAGTTAGTCTTAGGGTAAGTGCTTAGAGTTTGGGTTATTGTTGGTGTAAACTTAAGGTTAGGGTTAGAATTAGGGTTAGTATTAGCTTTAGTTTTAGGGTAGGATAAGTGTTAGGGTGAGTGTTAGTGTAAAGGTTACAACTAGGGTTAGGTTTAGCTTTAGTTTTAGGGTTAGAATCAGGTTTCGGGTTAATGGTAGGGTTGGAGTTAGGGTTAGGTTAGATTACAGTTAGTGTTAGGAGTAGTGTTAGGGTTTGGCTTAGCTTTAGGTTTAGGGTTAGGGTTAGAGTAAGGGTTTCGGTTTAGGGTTAGTGTTAGGGTAGGAGTTAGAGTTAGGTTAGGGGTTATATTAAGGGTTAGGTAAGTGGTTATTTGGGATTAGTGATTCAGGTTAGGGTCAGGGTTAGGTTACAAGGTTAGATTTAGAAGTAGGTTTTAGATTATCTTTTGTTTTAGCGTTAGTATCAGAGTTAGGGTTAGGGTTACGGTTAGGTTTAGGGTTAGGGTAGGTTTAGTTTTATGGTTAAGGTTAGGATTAGGGTTAGAGTTAGGTTTAGGGTTATCTTTATCATTATAGTTTGTGTTACAGTTACCGTTATGTTTAGAGTGAGGGTTAGGGTAAGAGAAAAGAGTTAGGATTAGTGTTAGCTTTAGGATTAGGGTTATGATTAGTTATGGTTATGGTTAGGGTAAGGTTTATGTTAAAGTTAGGGTTAGGGTTATTGTTAATTTAAAATTTGGGGTTAGTATTGTTGTTAGGGTTAGAGTTAGAATTAAGGTTAGGATCAGCTGTAGTTTTAGGGTTTGTTTCAGGTTTAGTAGTAGAGTTAGGGATAGGATTATAGTTAGGATTAGGGTCTTGGTTAAAGTGAGAGATAGGGTTAGGGGAATAGGTTATGATTAGAGTTAGTGTTAAGATTAGGGTTAGGGTTAGGTTTAGGGTTACTTTTAGGGTTAGGATTTAAGGTATTATTAGGGTTGGTTTTAGAGTTAGGGTTATAATAAGAAGTTAGGGTTAAGGTCAGCGTTAGTGTTAGGTTTATTGTTAGGACTTAGGGTGAGTGTTAGGTTTAGGTTAGTGTTAGGGTTACAGATAGTGTTCTGGTTAGGTTTACTTTAGGTGTAGGTCTATAATTACGTTTAGGGTTCCAGTTAGTCTGGGTCAGGGTTATTCTTAAGGAAAGGGTAAGTGTTAGGGTTAACTATAGTTGCTGGTTAGGGTTAGGGTAAGTAGATAGGGTTAGTGTTATTGTTAGTGTAAAATTTAGGGTTTGGTTTAGAGTTGGGGTTAGATTTATGTTCAGGGTAAGACATAAAAGTTAGGATTATTGTTAGGGTTATAGTTATGGTTTGGTTAGCATTTGGGTCAGGTTTATAGTTAATGTTAGATTTAACATCATTTTACCTTTAGCTTAGGGTTAGGTTTATGTTTAGGGTTAGAGTTATGGTTAAGTTTAGGTTAGAGTTAGTGTTAGCTTTAGGTTGAGGGTTAGGGTTAGTGCAAGATGTTAGAGTTAGAGTTAGGGTTCGGGTTAGGTTTAGGTTTAGTTTTAGTTTCAGCATTAGGATCAGGAATAAATTTAGGGATTAAGGTTAGGGTTAGTTTAGGTTTATAGCTAGGGTAAGGGTTTATGGATAGTGTTATTGTTAGTGTAAAAATGTACGTTTAGAGTTAGAATTAATGTTAGGATTAGTTTTGGTTTTAGGTTTAGAATCAGATTTAGGGTTAATGTTAGGGTTAAGTTTAGAGTTAAGATTTGTGTTAGAGTTAAAGTTAGGGTTAGTGTTTGGTTTAGGGTAAGAGGTTAGGGTTCGGGTCATTGTTAGCTTAAAATTTAGGGTTAGGTTTACTGTTAGGGTTAAGGTTAGATGTAGATTCAGGAGTAGCTTTAGTTTTAGGGTTAGGATTAGGGTTAGAGTCAAGGTTAGGTTTAGAGTTAGGGTATAGGTTAGGGTTAAGTTAGGGTTTATGTTAGGGTTAAGCTTAGCTTTAGGTTTAGAATTAGGTTTAGGGTTAGGTTTAGGTTTAGGGTTAGGTTTAATGTAGTATTAAGGTAGAGGTTAGCTTTAGAATTAATGTTCGTGATAGAGTTAGGATTAGGTTATGCTTAGGGTTACTGTTAGTGTTTGGGTTACGTTTAGATTAGGTGTAGGTTTACATTTAGGGTTAGGTTTAGGGTAAGGTTTAGGTTTTGGTTATTGTTAAGGTTAGCTTTTTCTTTAGAGTTAGCTTTTAGGTTTAGCATTAGGATTAGCATAATGGGTTACAGTTAGCGTTATTGTTAATGTAAAATTTAGGGTTAGGTTTAGAATTAGGGTTATGATTAACTTTAGTTTTAGGGTTAGTGTCAGGGTTAGGCATAGGGCTTAGGTTAAGTAAGGCTTATGGTTTTCTTAGGGTTCAGGTTAGATTTAGTATAGGGTTACGTTTATGATTAGAGTTAGAGTTAGGTTTAGGTTTAGGGCTAGGATTAGAGTTACAGTTTGTGTTAGAGTTATGGTTAGCTTTAGAGTTAGGGTTAAGGTTCGGGTAAGCAGTTAATTTTAGAGTTATTGATAGTGTGAAATTTAGGGTTAGGGTTAGAATTAGGGTGAGGATAAGCGTTAGTTTTAGGATAGGATCAGGGTTAAAGTTAGTGTTCGGGTTAGCTTTAGAATTGTGGTTAGCATTAGCTTGATTTTTTGGGTTAGGAGAAGGATTCTGGTTAATGTTAATGTTATTGTCAGGGTTAGGGTTAGTTTTAGGATTAAGTTAGTGTTAAGGTTACCGTTATGCGTCGGCTAAGGTTTAGTTTAAGAGTGGTTTTATGGTTATGGTTAGTATTAAGGTTATATTTAGGTTAGGGTTTGGGTTAGGGTTAAGTTTAATGTTAGGGTTAGGATAACCTTTAGTGTTAGGGTTAGAATGAGGGTTAGTGTTAGTGTTAACCTAGTTAAACACTAGGTATAAAATTATAGTTATCATTAGCTTTATAATTAGGGTTAGGATCAGAGTTCAGGAAAATGTTAGTATTAAGATTAGAGTTAGGGTTAGTTTTAGACTTAAAGTTAGATTCAGTGTTAGTTTTAGGATAAGAGTTTGGGGTTAGTGTTATTTTTAGTTTAAAATTTATGGTTATGGTTAGTTTTAGGTTTAGAGTTAGAATTAGGGCTAGGATAAGCTTTAGTTTTAGTGTTAGGATCAGAGATAACTTTAGGATTACTGTTAGGGTTAGGGTTTAAGGTTAGGGTTAGGGTTAGGGTTCGGATTCGTGTTATGGTTTGGGTTAGTATTAGGATTTAGGGTTAGCGTTAGGGTTAGTTTAGTGTTAGGGTTGCCGTTAAATTTCGGGTTAGGTTCTGATTAGGAGTAGGTTTAAGGTGATGTTTAGAGTTAGGGTTAGTTGTAGCTTAGAGTTATGGTTAGGTATAGGGTTAGTGTTAGGGTTAAGGTTAGCTATTGTTGAGGGTTAGGATCAGGGTTAGGGTTAGAGTTAGTGTTAGGATTAGAAATATGGTTAGGGTTAGGGTTAGTTGAGAGTTAAGGTTAGGGTTATGGTTAGGGTTGGAGTAAAATTCAGGTCAGGGTTAGGGTTAGAGTTAAAGTTACTTTTACAGTTAAAGTAATGGTTATGTTCAGGTACAGGGTGAAGGCTAGTCTTAGGATAAGGTTTAGGTTACAGTTAGAGTTATGGTTAGGGTTAAGTTAGAGTTAAGGTTTGGGTTAAGTTCAGGTCAGATTTAGAGATTGGGTTTGTGTTCGGCTAAGAGTTAGGGTTAGTGTTAGGGTTAGGATTAGCATAGGTTTAGGGTAGTCTTTAGGATAAGTGTTTAGATTTAGGATTACTGTTAAAATTAGGTTTGAGTTTATGGTTAGGTTAAGGTTAGGATTAAGTTTGACTTTAGTTTAGGTTTAGGGTTAGGGTTAGGGTTAGGGCAAGATGTTAGAGTTAGGATTAGTGTTAGGATTAGGGTTAGAGTTAGAGTTAGTGTTAGGTTTAGAGTTAGGGATAGTTGTAAGGTTAATTTTAGGTTAAGATTTTACAGTTAGGATTAATATTAGCCTTAATGTTATGGTTAGGTTAGGGTTAGGGTTAGGTTTAGAGTTAGGGTAAGTTTTAGGGCCAGGTTAGGTTTAGCTTATGGTTAGGTTTATAGTTAGCATTATGGTTAGGTGTAGGTTAGAGTACTGTTAGGTTTAGGGTTAGTGTTCGAGTTAGGATTAGCATTAGATTTAGGGTTAGAGTGAGCGTAAGATGTTAGAGTTAGTGTAAGGGGTCAGGGTTAGCATTATTGATAGTGTTAAATTAGAGTTAGGGTTAGTTTTATGATTACGGTTAGAATTAGGGTTAGGATTAGCTTTAGTTTTAGTGTTAGTTTCAGCGTTAGGGTAAGAGGTCAAGTTAATATTAGGGTTAAGGTAGGGTTAGTGTTATGGTTACATTAGAGTTGGATTATCATTACGATTCAGGTTAAGTTTAATTTAGGGGTGATATATATTTAGGGTTAAGTTTATGTTTAAGTTCTGGTTAGGGTTTGAGTTAGGGTTAGTGTTATGCTTACCATTAGCTTAAGGTTTAGAGTTAGTTTTAGTGTTAATGGTTAGGTTTAGTGTTACGGTTAGGTTAAGAAGTTGGTCATAGGACTTGTATTAGGGATAATTTTAGGGATAGGGTTAGATTAGGGGTAGATTTAACATAAGGGTTAGGGTTAGGTTTTGCTTTAGGTAATGGTTGCTGTTATGTTTAGGATTAGTGTTAGGGTTAGAGTTAGGGTTAGGGTTACTGTTAATGTAAAATTTAGAGTAAGGGCTACAAATAGGTTTAGGATAAGCTTTAGTTTAGTGTTATGTTCTGGGTTAAGGTTAGTGTGAGCATTACAGTTAGAATTATCATTTGGATTAGCATTAATTTTAGGGTTAGGATCAGGATTAGGATTAATGTTAAAATTAGGGTAGCTTTAGAGTCAGTTTAAGACTTAAA
>NW_024356101.1:0-2099 GCF_902729225.1 Pteropus medius | reverse complement strand
CACACACACGCGCGTGCACACACACAGACACAGCAGGCTGTCTCAGCGCTTGGACGCCCCGCACACTCTGGACGCCTGGCCCCGGGCGGCCTGAGACCCCTCCACGACGTGTCCCCCGGGAAGCGTCAGCTTCTGCTTCTCCATCTTCGGTTCATTTCGAGTTCGGTTTTGTGCGCGGTGTCGGATAAAGGTCCAATTTCATTCTCTTGCGTGTGGAAATCCAGCTTTTCCGACACCGTTTGCTGAAGAGACTGTTTTCCCAAGTTACCGTAGCTTTGCGACGTGTTTGGAAATCAGACATGATGCCTGTGGCTTCGTGCGCCTGTCTCGAGATCGCGTAGGCTGTTTGCGGAGTCCGTGGCTCCGCATGAATTTGAAGACGGGTCTCTCTATTTCTGTAGAGTGCCGTTCGGGTCTGGATGGGCTGCGTCGTGTCTGCCAACAGCATGGGTGGTGAGGACATTTGTGGTGTCGAGTCGTCTAACCCGCAGGCCCGGGGTGCGTCTGCATCTCCTTGCGACTTCTCTAACTCCGTCAACCAGTGTTTTGTCATTCAGCGTGGAGCTCCTTCGCCCCCTTAGCTAAATTGGTTCCCCAGTGTTTTCTTCTTTCTGTGGCTATTGTAAATAAGATTGTCTCCTTAATTTCCTTCGAGACGGTTCATTGTTTGTGTATGGAAACACGACAGATTTCCGTGTGTGGATTTGCATCCTGCAACTTCGCTGAATTCATTTATTAGTTCTAATGGCTGCTCCGATGAGTCTATGGTGTTCTACGCACAAGTTGCTGCCATCTGCAGTGGAGAGAGTCTTCTGTGCCGGTGTAGCTGTCTTTCCCTTCTTCGTCTTGCCTAATTGCCTCCTCTTTATCTTAACTTAAAGGTCACAGCGTTTCTTCTTCAAACAGGCCGTCCTGTTTGGGGCCTCCTGTCACGATGCCACGTTAATTGTTTGCGGAGAACCTATCACAATGAATGAAACTGCATTTACTAGTCTGCTGACTTGTGTTGTTGGCAGAATAATGGCCCCTTGAAGCCGTTCACATCCTGATCCCTGGAACCTGGGACTATGTTAGGTCACAGAGCGAGGGACAGCCACGTGTGCTGAGGAGCCGGCCGTAAAGCAGGGAGCTGGTGCTGCACGGTCTGGGCGGGCCTCGTGCAACCATGGGGGCCACAGAAGTGGGAGAGAGTCCGAGGGAGCCGGGGCCGGGGGGAAGGGCCGGAGACGCCGTGCTGCTGGTGGTGGGGACGGCAGGGTCCTGAGCCAGGGGCCGGGGCCTCTAGCATCTGGGAGAGGCCTGGACGACCCTCCCTGGAGCCTCCGGGAGGCACGCAGCGGGAGCTCTGCCGGGTGAGACCCCCGCCAGACTTCGACCTCCAGAACTGAAGATGTCCCCGTGCCGCTGGAGCCGGCACGTTGGTGGCCATCCCTTCCGGCCCGTGCACGCCGTCTCTCCCTCCGCGGGCCCCGGAGGCAGGCGGGCGACCGCTCCATTTGCACAGAACCGAGCGGAGAGCCCGGACCATCAGGCGCTCAGTGAGTATCCGCTGGAAGCATAAGCAAAGCGAGAATCAAGGAACCCATAAGACTCGTCACCGACACGTCCAGCTCCACGCAGGGCCGGCAGGGAACGCAGCCGCCCCACGCAGAATGGGCGCGGCCTTCTCCGTCAGCGCGTCTGGTGTGGGCGGGGCCGTCGCCAGGGTCCTGGGCCCCCACGGTGCCCTCGGCAGGGGCGGGGCCTCTCTAACCCCTCCCCGGGCCCCTCTCAGGCTGGAGCTTCGTTAAGATGCCAACTGAGCTTCTTGCTGGAGCCCGCGGTGCCCTGGGCAGGTGGACGCCTAAGGGGGCCTCGCGCCCCCGCACTGACCCCGCCCCCGCTGGGACGGGAGATGGGCGGAGGGGCTTTCTGATGCATGAGGTGGCGGTGACAGGATAGCGGGCCTGGTGACACAGGACCTGGGGGCAGCGCAGGGCAGACCGTGAGGCCTGAATCACCCACGGAGAAAAAGGCCACCCCCTGTCTCACCCTCTCCCCGCCGCTCCCCCACCCCGCAGCACAGAAACCGTAGAGTTCCTGGGGACCAGCGCCCCGGC
>NW_024356100.1:0-1017 GCF_902729225.1 Pteropus medius | reverse complement strand
GCTAGAAGTTTCCAAATAAAAGCTTTAACTCTCAGAGAGCCCCGGAAAAAGAGGAAGAGGACGAAACTTGACAAAGAAGCACCAGGCAGGCAGGCAGGCAGGGACAGGCGAAAGGCTCTGCCGACATCACGTTAAAAGCACAGGACGAGCGTGACCCAGAGGCTTGTCCCAGAGTCTGTGCGCGGCACCGGAGGGATGAGCTCAACTCTAGCTTTGCACTATGCTTCCCCCCAGTGGTCGACGTTCAGAAGTGCACTTTTATGTAGGGAAGGAAAAATCGGAGACCATCTGCTGAGAAACATGCCAAGAATACTGTTAGCTTGTGAACGTGAATGTGAATGTTTACTTTCAAGACAAAAAAATAAAAAATAAAAATGAGGGTTGGTCTTTCATTTTTGCTGGCCTGCCTTCGGGCAAAAACGGGATGAAATCTATCTATCTATCTATCTATCTATCTATCTATCTATCATATAGATGTTATGTATTATGTACACGAGTGCCCTCTGCCTAATTTCCCAGGCTTGAAAGGCGGACACATTCCCAGACCTGTAACTTAAATAGGAAGCAACGTTTGCGAAGTACTGACAAAGGCACCCAGAGAGAAGCGAGGACAAGAGCGAGGTAGAGCATGAGAAAGTCATTTTAGAAATGAGAACCATTACAGGAGCACCGGTCCCTGGTGCCGCCATGGCCGGGGACCGCCGGCGGACGAGAAGCTGATGCCCGCCCATCTGAGGTGGAGCCCAGGCAGCGATGCCGGCGCCGGGGAGCGGCCACAGGCACAGACAGACGGAGCTTCTCCGGCTGGCCCGCCGCTCACCCGCTGCCGTGCGGCCCGGTCCCCGTCCCTGGCCAGGGGTTGGGGACGAACTCGAAAACCCCTGTTTTACACTTTGTTGAATCACCAGGCGAAAGACCTAACGGCCAACATGATCAGAACCAGAGGAATCGAGCTTGGAATGTCTGCCGTTCGTTTCCCTATTTCAGAGTAAGCCGCTTAGAAATGAGAGGGCCTCG
>NW_024356099.1:0-22097 GCF_902729225.1 Pteropus medius | reverse complement strand
AAGTCTTGGCTACCAGGCCTTTTGAGCCACGCTTCTCTTGCTCAGGCCGCTTCCACGTCTGGACGTGGACTTTCCGTCCTAAGAAAAACTTTTCTAATGGATTTCGGTGTCTTACTCAATTCTTTGTTCGAGACATCAGGAACCTGGACAACGTGCCGGGAGAGGACCCCGTTCTCCAGTAATAATAACACAAAAGAAAGAAAAAAATACCGTCCCTGGGAGATCAGTTAAAGAGAGAGACAGAGAGACAGAGAGACAGAGAGACAGAGAGAGACCTTGAGACTTTAAGTCCAAGACGTTAGCGTCACAAATATTTTTTCACGCCAATCTGAATGTACGAACAGACTGGCAGCCCTTCTAAATTCTCCCAAACCCTGCAGAAATAGATCAAAGACTGACAGGGAAAATAAAAATACGGCTTACGTCTGCCAACAGACGTTCGTGACCTCTCTCGGCTGCAGCAGTTGACAGGAGCTAGTGGGATCCCGACCATTAACCCACCTGGTGACAGAAGAAACGTGCTCGCTAGCTTCCTCAAATTCAACTTCACCTGGCGTTCGAGTCTAAACATCTTTGATCGGGGGTAGGAAAAGAGGTGGAATCCAGGTAAGAGCGGGAAATATTCAAATCTCAGTGTTTGCTCCACCCAGAAATAGGCACCAATTTTACAGCAATTAGCATGCCTATGACTGCTGTCAGCAAGGGGGAACGGCAAGGGGAAATTAGGATAGAAGCAACTCCCCCATAATATGTGTGAGACTCAGAACACCTTAGTTCTTCTAGAATACAAAACAAGAAATTGATAAACCCATGTTTACTCCTTACCTATCTTACACCAAATATGAAAATAAGAAAAGAAAGAACTCTCCATATCGAGCCGTATCTCTGCCGGGTCCTTTGAAAGCCGACCCTTGTCCCCAAACCCCTATTCAGTCCTAGTGAAGAAGGGCCCGGTTGGGACCCTGCAGTAGAGGACGCACAGCATCCCAGGCTCCGCTTTTCCGTGCACTGTAGCTTAACAATAGATTGTCCCCCTGGCTTCACACGTAGCTTGAAAAGTACTCTGCCATACAAAGTTTCCCTGGAACGAACGATTAATAACTTTGTGCTTACTAATCACAATCCTTCGGATCTAGCGTGCTTTCCAGACTACTCCCATCTTTATTCTGGGGTTGCTGATGGCACTGGAGGACCACGTTGCAAGAGGGATGGCTCCATGAAGCATGACAGGCCTCAGAACTCCCACGCAGCCCCTGAATAATGCCCAGATTTTCCATTAAATACCCTGAGGTGGACGGGGAAAATGTGGCAGGATGGATACAGAATAGCTCACAGATTGTGTGTTCTTCGAGGGTGAATAACCCCTTCAAGGGGTTTTACTGTTATTTGAAAGCTCTGTTTACGTAGTTGCAGGACACCAACGGTGGGACTTTCTTAAACGTTTTACTAAAGAAAGGGTTGGTGTGGCGTTGTGACTATCGACTAGGGCCTGTCCACGTAGTAATCTGTGATCCGATCACCTTGTGAGGTTAATTTCCATAGAACCTTTTTTCCCTCCCACTTGCGTAAGGGCCAGTGGAGACCTGCAGGCGATTTCTCTAACCCAGTTCTAGCATGTGTGTTAGGGGAAGACGGGGTGCCTGGGGGATGGGAGAGTGGAGACTTGGAGGCGGTTTCTCCATTCCAGTACAAGGCCAGTATGTGAGGGCATAAGGGGCACTGGCCAACATGGGAGGAGCGACCTGAAGGCGAATTGTCCACGTAAACATTGAGAAAAAAAATTGCCTAATAAGAAGGGTTCCTGGTGCTTACCTGGGCTCAAAGTTTAAAAAAGAGCCTAGCAGCCATTTCTATCAAGGGGTACTTCATGTAAACATCTCTGGGGGACCTGTTCTGAACTCCCACACCTTCATTTTAAAATGACTGCCACAAGAAGGATAAGATTATCCAAAAGAAGAGTTGAAGCTAAACTACTTCTGGCAGGTGAAATAAATTAAGTTTACCTGTGAACATAGCTAATGTTTCCTCTTAATTTTTGTGAAAAGGCATTTATGATTTGTATTTGTCCTTGGCGAGGGAGCCTTGGAGCCACAGAAGCAGTTTGTGCTTTCAAAAACACTCTAGACCTTCATTTTCTTCCTCAGCAGATTATTCTAAAACGATATTAAATTATTCACTTAACTGAAGTGACAAAGCAAAACTTTGGTTCTTAGGATGGAGGAAATTATCTCTTAAGTCATCGAGCACTTGATTAAGACGGAAAACTATTTTAAGAAAGCAGTCTTTGATTTCTAGGCAGAAAACTTTTCATAATATCTTATCTGGAGCAGAAGGATGCATGAAAACTTTGTCCTTCTAAAGAAAGAATAACTCAACTCTGCTTCTACAAAAGTTTTCTCTTGATATTTAAATTTTTCCTTGGTGAAATTTATTCCAATCTCATTCAACTTAACTGTCTATAACATTTCCTCTCCCAAGATGTCACCTCACAAACCCCCTACAATACTCCTTTTCACAGATTTTTTTTACGGTTTTCCTCGTTCCCATTCTGCAAGAACCAGCCTTACATTAGGACAAAGTTAATCTCCTTTCCCTCTAAGGGTTTAAGGAAGAGCAGGAAACCTCCAAATCTTTGTTCACACAGGATTCAACTCGATTAGCATATCTAGGGGAGGAGCCGTTAGCCTGGGGGAAAGGCAGGCTAGAATTAAGGTAGAAGCAATTCGCATTGCATTCAGACCAATACACTCTAATATCTTTAATTCCTCTGTACTATGAAGCAAAAGATAGACACACTTACATTCAGTACTCTTCATCCTCACTACCTGACACCACGAAATTAAAATTAAAAAAGAAGAATTTTCCACACCAAGCTGGTTCCTTTCCCGGGTCCTCTAAAGACTGACACCCCGTATCGTCACCCCTCAGCACACCTGGGACATAAAGCTTCTCCTCACTTTTTCTCACCCTGTCTGTCCAAGGAGCAGCTCCGAGGGTCTGCAGAAGTACAGAAACTGCCTCAGCACAGTGGAGCCACCAGAAGCCTCCAGAAGCTTTGTGGGATTCCTGAAAAGGTGAAGCCCTGTCTGCGTGCACGGGAAGCCACCTGGTCTACGTGGGTTTCCGCTGAGTCAAGCAGAACCATGAGGGTTCCCTGGGGGTCTCTTGATCTGAGTAACGCAGCGTAAATGCACGCAGCCTGAAGACCAGACACTGGTGAAGGATGGCCCTGTGCTAAATGAGTCCACACTGATTGACGGATTGACCCGGGACCGTCCCTTGGTTCCTCCCCATTGTCTCTCGGTACCTCAAGGCACCTCCAGGCCCTCACCTCACACGGGCGGACTGATCCAAACCACTGCCTAAGCGCTTTCGATTGGACATTTGAAGGTGCGCTGTGCATTTCCCTGCAGATCCACCCCATCCTTTCTCCTCATTGACCTCTGCTTCCACCCACATGCCTCTGGAGCTCAACCCCATTTTTTCCCCTCTGTAGCCATCACTGTAAACCATAACAAAAACCCTAACTATAATGCTAAAGTAATGTAAGGAAGTGGGAAGAGAATTAAAATCTTAAATCAAGCTATATTCAGAGAGACTCATCAGCTCTGTGGTCAGGCCACAAGGGTACCTGCAGAGCAAAGGAAGATTTCTGCTAGAATTGCTAACAACCCATTTCCCACACCTGTAAAGGGGAAACAGGAAAAACAGAGCCTTTAAGTGTCTGCCCTACACAAAATAAAATCATTCATTCCCTGTGTCTAAAGCCATAGATAACCTGTGGATGAATGGCTGGGAACGGCCCGCAGGCTTTTCACGCTACATACTCTTAACCTTTCTCACTGTTTGTCCATAGCGAAGGAAATGGATAAACAAAGTCTTTAAACTCTAACTCACGGGAACAAAAGAATGAAATATAAACTGGACTTACCCACAATACACGGGGCTTTTTCCTTGTCTTGGCTTTTTGTCTTTGCTATTTCTAGTCTTTGCTTTTCCCCTTTTTACAATAAACTATCCTTTTGACTCTCGGTATGGCGGGCATGTTGAATTCTTTCTACACTTTCCACCAAAGAACCTACTCTTCTCTCAGGGGAGGGGTTGGTCTCCTCCCCACTCAGAGAAATTGGCCCTGACCTGCCTCAAACTATAACCATAACGCATTACCCATAAATGATAACCGTAAACCATAACCAACATAAACATAACCAGAAACCCTAAACATAATGCATAATCTATCACCACAAACTGTAAATTACATATAGCCATAAACAGTTATGTGTAGTTACCGTAAACCATGACCAAACTATAACCCATAACCTGAACCCCTAACTCAGCCCCAAACTCCATCCCAACCCCAACCCTTATCTTAGCCCTCTAAACCATTAACATTTTAGATATAGAACTTCCTACGGAATCAAAAAAAAAATAAAAGGCATTAGAGCAAGTGAACGATTTTGGCAGAGTTACGGGACTAAATATCAATAAACCACAATCTGTTTTACTCATATGTGAGCAAGGAATAATCTTGAGAAGAATTTAAGTAAATAATCACATTTTAAATAATGTCAATGTTTTGAAATGTTTTGAAATGAATTTAATCAAACTGCAGGATTCGTACACTGAAAATTGAAGCCTTCTCATGGTGATGGAAAGAGTTAACACTGTTTAGATAGCAATAGTACATAGCTGATGCACTGATTCGATATGATTCCTATGAAAATTCACAGGAAAATGTACAGGCTGATCCACTTATATAAAATTTCAAGGGACCCCAAAGAGCTGCAACACTCTTCAAAAAGAAAATCAAAGTTAGAGGCTCATACTTCCCCATTTTAATTCTTAATAGAAAGCGACAGTGATTAAAATATTGTGACACTGGCATAAAGAGATACAGATAGATCAATGAAACTGAATGGAAAACCCAGAAATAAACCCACTCATCAACAGTCAATTGATTTTTGATACGGACAGACATTAAAATGGCTAAAAAAGGGTCTCTTCAAAAATGGAGCCAGGCGAGTGGTCATCCACATGAAGAGAAATGAAATAGGATCCTAACCTCACATTACATGCAAAAATTAATTCTAAATAAATAAACGGCTTAAATAGACGAGGTAAAATTATAAACTCTCAAAGAAAACAGAGATAAATTTTCATGACCACAAATTTACCAATGGTTTCTTAGAACAGACACCAAACACAAACAGCTAAAGAAGAAATAGATAAATTCGATTTCCTCAAAATGAAAACCTTATGTGCATCAAAAGGAGCTACCCAGAAAGTGAAAAGACAGGCTACAGAATGGAAGGAACTAGTTGCACATTATATCTCTCATAAGAGCCTGTTATCCAGCATAAAGAACTTTTAAAACCCATCGACAAAAAGACAAACAGGCAGATTTTTAAATGGACAATTAATTACATCCTTCTCCAGAGAAGACATACGATTTGACCAACAGGCAGACGAAAAGATGTTAAACATCATCAGTCGTGATAGAAATGCCAGTTAAAACTACAATGTGATACTCCTTCACTCACACTGGAATGGCTATAATTGAGAACACCAAAGATAACAAACATTGGCAATGATATAGAAAAATTTGAACCCTTAGACATTGCTCCTGCAGGTGTAAAACTATGAATGACCATCACTTAATTTAAATAACAAAACCTTAAAAGTTTCAGCTCACCAAAAACACCTAGAAAAACTTTTTAATGTACATATACAAATAATTATTACTAAATAGTTTAGCTAAAAACCTTTATTAGTATCTATTTTATTTATTAGTTAAAACTATGAGATTGCAAAGCCAATTATTATCTGGATTTTTCTTGATACTTTGTATATCAAGCTATTTTCTTTATACACTTTGTAACACAGCTAACATAAGCTTATTTTTGTAGACACAGCTAAAACATATATAGTTTATGTTAATAACTTTCAAAACCATGTCTATGTAATCCAACCAAATGTAAGCCAGCTTTAACATCCAATATTGTCTCTGATCATATGATCCTGAAATGCATTTGTGTTTGTTTCTATTTTCTTTCTTAATTTATATCAGCAT
Source organism: Pteropus medius (assembly GCF_902729225.1). Classification (NCBI taxonomy): domain Eukaryota; kingdom Metazoa; phylum Chordata; class Mammalia; order Chiroptera; family Pteropodidae; genus Pteropus; species Pteropus medius. Next base: position 16,027 of record NW_024356099.1, on the reverse strand, counting down.
TTAATTCCTTTAAGCCGATCAAATATTACAAAATATTACAAAAGTAATAGCAGTCGGAGACATAAAACATCCTACCACACATTATATAGACAAACGCAAAAGTTTCACAAATAGAGATCAAAACATAAACAGAATTACTAATGATTGCAGAAAACACCGTGATGTCTTACCAGTGAAATGTCTGCTTGTCATGAGAGTTCTATAAAACATTTTCCAACTGAGAGTTTTTCCAATTCAGAGAATCCACAGTCTGACCATTAATGGTAGGATTTTAATAGCGACTCAAAGCAATAAGCCTTTTGACAGCTTAACTAAAGAAGCCAAAGGCTTTCTATTTTTATGGTATTTCCTTGTTATATCGAATGACAAAAAAAGACACCGAAAAAAGTGACCATCTCTAGAAGAAAAGTTTCCATAAACAAAATGAGGAGTTGCTAAGTCCGAGTGAGGGGCTGAACAGGTAGTGCAGGGACTTTGCCTCCCCCTCCAGGATATGGCTCTGGAAAATTTTCCTTTCTTCAGACCTCCCCGTTTTAGCCCCAGCAGACGTAATAAGCCCAAACCGGTCTTTTCCAGCCTAGATGCCATCTTTGGCCAAAGCAAAACTTTTGGCTAATTCTAATATCATTATAATCTCATCCGCATTGCACATACTTCAGCTCCCATTGTGCACCTGACACTAAAACAGTTCCAGAAACATCATATGAGAAAGAAAAGGCAGAAAACAAAGTTCCCCACCTACTGGGAGGAGACAACAAGGCCCAGTCGGCACCACAATTTTCTGAGGTCTCCCTCCAGGGAGAACAAAAAGTTCATAACCAGCCATCTTGGCGGGACTTTGCCCCTCTCCCTCTCTCTCCCCACCGCTTCCTCCTTCTTCCTCTCTCAAGGTGAAGCCTACACTCCACCTCCTCAGGTGAGTACTTTAACATTAGTAAAACTCGTGCTTTCCTGCTTGCTGTTCATCTTGCCTTTGGATTCTTTCTTGTGGAATTCAGCAAGAATCTGGTCGTTGGACCCACAAGAACTCCAGCTGTTCATCTCACCCTGCAATTCTTTCTCGCAGAATAAGATGAGAACCTTTCCGGGGACACAGGTTATAGCTTCACAAACACTTTTTCATGACAGTCTAAGTATAGATGAGAGGAAAAGGACTCGCAGCGATTCTAAATTCTACCAAGGACCACAGAAATAGATCAAGAAGGCTGACAGGGTAAACGAAAATAACGTTTCTTTCTCCCAGTGGAAGACCATGATCTCTCAGCTACAGAAGTTTCCAGGAGCTAGGAGTAACCCGGCCATTACTTTTCCTGCCACCATAAAAAGATGGAAGTTTTGTAGTTTTCTGAAATCCATCTTAAGTGTGCAGAAAGAGGCAGAACCTGGGACCTAAGGAAGACTATGAAATCATCAAACCCCTTTCTTCGCGCAGAATTATCCAGACAATTGGCATAGAAAGAGCTGTTAGCCTGGGGAAGATGCAGGCTGGAATTGAGGTAGAAGGAATTCCCTCTGTTATATGTAGACTAATAGACGATAGAGATTTAGTTCCTCTATAACACGAAGCAAAAAAACAGATACACGCATGTTCAGTACTCCTCACCCTCACTCTGCTACGCCACAGAATTAAAAATAAAAAGAATTTTCCTCACCTAGCCGTGTCCTCTGCTGTGTCATCTGAAGACAGACAGCACCTCTCCCCACACTTGGCACTCCTGTCCAGATTTGGGACCTTTGGATTTGGGACACTTCTCCTCACTTTCTCTGTTCACCTGGTGCAGCTCCCAGGAGCTGCTGAGATACGAGGACTGCCTCACACAATGGCGCCGCTGGAAGCCTCAAGAAGCTTCTTCCAGCTTTCTGAAAAGGCAGAGCATACACGATGTGGGCTCACACTAGATCACATGAGTGTGATATGGGGGTGGGGTGTCCACGCATGCTCACGTGGGGGTCGCATGGTGGTCCACACGGGATGGAGACTACGCCCCGAGTATCCAGAGGACCATGTCTAGAGTAAGGCCAACCCGACTCTACACTGATTGGTGAATCGCCCCAGGACCAACCCCTTGGCTCCTCCTCACCGGCTCTCAACACCACCCTCAACCTCACTGTCCCCACCCTCCAATACCTGGACCTCGCGCCTTTTCAAGGCCAAGCGGCCGATAGCTAATGGCGAGAAGGCGCAGATTAGACCCACGTTGTGTGGGCTGCGTGCCTGGGAGGAATACTTCGGCACAAGAACAACCAGTCTGTCCCCAGACCTCCCCGACGGAGGAGTTTGTTCAGCCGCAGGTGTTAGAGACATCCTTCCTGACCGGGCTTTGGCAAATAGGGTTTTTCAAGCGTAAGCTTTTATAGTAGAACACTTACCAGAATTGTGTACATAGGTTAACCCAAATTACTTCATAATTTTTAATAACTAAATCAAGCTTTTAAACAGAATTGATATAGAAGTATAAGAATGTCAAAGATGCTTATAAGTCATTTTCAGAACGTCTATAGCTGCTCCTGTGCCAAATCATGCTCTTCTAATTAAGCTCGCTGCATCTCAAAATATGAGCAACTGGGAGAAATGTGAATTTATTTATCGTGTCATTTTGTTTTCTCTTATGCTTAATTGTAGGGTCCCCATGACTTAGCGACACCTAATTCAAAAATCATTAGTAGGGAACCACAGGGAGTGCCTGAAGAGGTGTCATGGTGGACCACTGCCGGAGAGTAGAGCCATCGTGAAAAGTTATTCTCTGCTGCCATCTAGTGGACATTTTTGTAATATCAGCCTAGTGTGTGTCTCCATTAAGTTATTCCCTGCTGCCCTCTCGTGGGCATCTCTTGAATAACACCCCAGTTCTGGGATGAAAATTTATTCTTCGCTGCCTTGTCAGGCATCTCGGGAATGGCAACTGAGTGTAGGTAATCGGGAATATTTATTGTTTGCATTCATCTCACGTGCATCTTGGGAATAACACCAGAATGCATGTAACAAGAAATTATTCTCTTCTGCCATCTGTTATACATTCTGGGAATAACACCCAAGTGTATGTCATCATGAAAAGGCATTCTTTGCTGTTATCTTGTATGCAGCTCAAACATAACATGCGGGGGGAAAAAATTCTGAGTGTATGTCATAAAAAGTTATTAGCTAGTATCATTTTGTTGGCTTCTCCAGAATAACACTTGAGTTTCTTCTCTGCTGCCATCTCGTGTGATCTTCGGAGTAAAAATGCATGCACGTCATGAAAAGTTAATATCTGCTGAAATCTTATTGGGATTTCGGGGATAACAGCAGGGTGTATGTCAGAAAAAGTTATTCTCTGCTTCTGTCTTGTGTGCATTTTGGGAAGATACCCGTGTGTACATCACCATGAATACTTATTTTCTGCTGGCATCTCGTGGGCATTTTAAAAAGAACACCTAGGTGTATGTCATCCTAAATATTTATTTTCCGCTGCCATCTGGTGGGCTTTTTAGGAATAACACTTGAGTGGTTGTCATCATGAATATTCATTCACTGCTTCCATCCAGTGGGAATTTTGGGAATAACGCCACAGTGCACGTCATGGAAAAAATATTTAAGTGTTATCCCATGCGCATGTTATAAATAACACCCAGGGGCATGTCATCATAAAATGTTTTTGTCTATTGTGAATTCGTGCGCCTCTTGCTAACAACAAATATTGCATGTCTTGAAACATTGTTTCTGCTGCCATCTTGTGGGCACATGGAAAATAACACCCAGGTATATTTCATCATACAAGTTTATTTTCTGCTGCTATCTGGCGTGAATTTGGGGACTAAAATCTGAGTGTAGTTCAGATACAAATTTGTTTTCTGCACCCATCTTGTGTGCATCTCGACAATTATACTTGAGTGTTATTTTCAAAATGTCCACGAGATGGCAGCAGAGAAAAACTTTACATAATGATATGCCCTGGGTGTTATTTTCAAAATGAACATGAAAAACCAGCAGAAATAACTTTATGAGCACCACTGTCACGTTATTCCCAAACTTCCCACCAGATGGCAGCGGAGAATGCATATTCATAATGACCTACACTTGATGACCTATATTCAGGTGTTATTCCCAAAACACACATGAGATGGCAGCAGAGGATAAGGAATAACATTTCATTACCTAAACTCTGGTGCTATTCCCAAAATGCACACGAGATGGCAGCAGAGAATAATTTTTCATGATATGCACTCCTGTATTTTTTTCAAGATGCACAGGAAATGGCAGCGGACAAAACCTTTTTATAACGAAATGTCCTTTGGTGTTATTTTGTAAATTCATATGAGATAGCAGCATGAATAACTTTCTATGACATGTGCTGTGGTGTTAGTCACAAAATGCCCACTGCATGGCTACAGATAAATATTTATAACATATGCCTGAGTGTAATTTTCAAAATGCCCACGAGATGGCAGCAGAAAACAGTTTTTCATAACCTGCACTCCTGTGTTATTCCTAGATGCACACGAAATGACAACGGGAAAAAAACCTTTTATAATGATATGCTCTTGGGTTTATTTTCAGAATGCACACAGGATAGCTGCAGAAATAACTTCCTATGACATGCCCTGTGGTGTTATTCACCAAATGCCCACCAGATGGCAGCAGAAAATAGTTTTTTATGACATACCCCTGAGTGTCATTCTCGAAATGCCCACCAGATGGCAGCACAAAATGAATTTTCAAGAGGCAAACACTCGAGTGTTATTCCTAAGGTGCTCACAAGATGGCAGCAGAGCACAACTTTTATTACTTATGTGTGGTCTTATTCCCAAGATACACTCAAGATGGGGACGGAAAATAAATTATCATGATGGCATACACTCAGAGTATTCCCCAAATGCCCACCAGATGGCAGCAGAAAATGAATATTCATGACGACCAAAACTCAGGTTATTCCTAAAATGCCCACTAGATGACAGCAAATAATAAATTTTATTATTTACACGCTAATGTAATTCACAAGATGCACACTAGATGAGGGCAGAAAATAAAATTTCATGATGGCATATACTTGGGTGTTATCCCCAAAATGCCCACTAGATAGCAGTAGAAAATAAATTTTTATGTGATATACACCTCGGTGTTATTTCAAAAAGTGCCCATGAGACGGCAGCAGAGAACAATTTTTCATGACATGCATTCTTGTGTTATTCTCAAGATGCATACAAAATGGCAGGAGACAAAACCTTTTCATCACAGCATGCCCTTAGATTTATTTTCTGAGTGCACACGATATAGCAGCAGAAATAACGTTTTTTTGAATGTGTTATGGCGTTATTCCCAAAATGCCCACCAGATGGCAGCAGAAAATGAATAGTCATGATGACAAACACTCACATGTTATTACAAAAATGCCCACCAGAAGCCAGCAGAAAATAACTTTCATGACATGCACTCCTGTGGTTTTTTTCAGGATGCACAGGAAATGGCAGTAAGAGTAACTTTTTATGATGTGCACTCAAATGTTATTTTCAAAAAGCCTACAAGATAACAGCAGAAAAAAGGCTTTTCATGACGACATACACTCAAATGTAATTTTCAAAAACCCCACCAGATGTCAGCAGGAAAAAAATGTTTCATGACCTCAGGTGTTATTCCTGAGATATATACATCTTTTATTCTACTTATTCTTAGGTTTTTAAAGATTTTCTTCAATTGTTATAAATTTTATCCTTTTTTAAAATTCAGTTTCTAACGAATTGTTGCTAGTACATAATTATATCATTGACGTTTGAATATTGATGTGCCCAGCAACTTTTCTAACCCTCTTATTAATTTCAATGGTTATTCTGCAGTGTTCTATGTAGAAAGCCATATCATCTTACAGAGATAAGTTCTGTTTTTTCATTCCAGACCTTATGCCTTTTCAACTGCACTAGCTAAGACCTCCAGTCAAGTGGTGATTAAAGTATGGACAATGGGCATCTTAATCTCATTCCTGGCCTGAAAGGAGACATTTACAATATTCAGTACTAAGTGTGCTATTTATTGGAGGTTTTTCATAGACGCCTTTTATAAAACTGGAAAAGTTTCTTTCTATCCTGAGTTTGCTGAGATTTTTTCATTAGAAGGGCTGTGAATTTTGTCAAGTGGCTTTTATTTATATAATGAATTTGTGCTTTATTCTGTTAATAAAGTAAATTATAGTAATCAATTTTCCCATTAAATTCACCTTGCATTCCTAAGATTACTCCAGCTGAATCGTGATGGATTCTCGTTTTCCTACATTGCTGGATATTGATTTCCACATTTTTGCAATTATTTATTAATGGGCAAGATGGGCTTACATGTTTTCTTTCTCACACTCTAGATGTCCTTGCCATCCCCAACTGTTATCTAGACTAATAATAAATAAATTTGGGGTATCAAGGTTTTGCTAGCCTCATAAAATGAGTTGGAGAGTTTCCCTCTTTCCATTCTCTAAAAGAGTTGTGTCAGAGGACTCGTCTGTTTCTCGAACGTCTGTTAGCAGTCACCAGGAAAGCCATCTTGGCCTGATGCCTTTTTTCAAGGATGATTTGTAACTTCTGATTCGATGTCTTTCAGTGGTTACAGGATATATTGCATTTCCTATTTTTTCTTCAGTAGGTTGGAGCTGAAAATCTTCATCCTCCCTAGGCCAAAGACCCTCCCCTTCCTCCCCAGTGGGTCTAAGCTGATACTGGGGGCATGAAAGTTTTCTTCTGCTTTACTCTGAACTCGGTTCTCTGTGTTCCTTGCGTGGGGCCCTTTTCTGAGGTCAAGTCCGCGAAGTTGCCGGTTATCTCTTTCTCCCATCTGTCCCTCACAGAGACCCTGAAGAAAGTCAGGTAAGGCTGTCAACCTGCGATTTTTTCCAGAGTCTGTTGAGTGGACCAAGACTGTTGAAGGTCCCATAAACAGATAGGAGCTTCCTGGAAAAGTTGTTCATCTAGCTGTACCACCCTCCCCTCCTCCCACTGAGAGGGTCCACAGATTTCCAGGGGTCCAGGCCCAGTAAACTAGCTCCCTGTCTTCCTCCCTCCTTCCTTCTTCTGCCCTGACCGCAACCTCACCATGCAACGCAAAAGCCTCAGGACGCCACTCTCCCTACTTGTAAAAGAGACAAGCATTTCCCTTGTCTTCAGGGCCTGCTGTCACTAAGTCTGGGGAAAACTGGAGTGGATCCTGGCTGAGGGAGCACCATGACCAGATACAGAATGGAAATGAGTGGCACATCCTTTTAGATGGAGCTGCCTCTGAGAAGCTGGTGGAGGGTATTTTATCAGTAGTGGGGAGCAGCTAAAAAGATCCCTGGGCACACGCCCTCCATCCCATGTCATGACGTCCAGGCAACTGCTTTTTCTGAACATCTTTCCCGGATGCCACTCGGTCCAGCGTGGGATCAATTCTCCAAGCAATCCTGTGCTCATGCCGCCATGTCCTCCTGAAAGTAAAACTCAGTTCCCCGTGTTCAGAGCTCGGTGCAAGGGAAAAACAGCCAGAGTCCTCTTAATCATTTCAGTCATTCAGGCAACAAGTGTTTCTCAAACATATCTCGAGGAGAGAAAGTTCCCTTCCAAAGGCCCGCCCTTAAGTTTCTTCTGGGTCGTTCAGCGTGAGAGTGAGACATTTCCGCCCTGCCCCTCTCCTCCTCAGCCAGCGTCCTACGGCCCGCGAGATCTCGGGGGCTTCAGAGGGCCCCGGCCGTCCTGCTCCCTCCTCCGGGTGCCCTCGCTGTTTCCAGCTGGCGTCCAGGCCAGTAATAGGCTGACACGGCCGAGTGGCCAGGACCCAGGCTGAGCTGAGGACCCTCCCGGTCCTGCCACCTGCCCGACCCTTTCATTCTCTGGAGACCACAGTCCAAGAAGGGACACTGCAGGGGCCACCGGAGAAGGAGGGGCATCTGGAGGGAAGGGCGGAGGGACCCAGTGCTTCGCTGTGGCCTGCCCCGACCCTGACGGTCACTGCTGTCAACCGTCTGGGCACAAAGAGTCAGTCACCTTGAAAGGGAGACGCGCTGGCCCTGTGCCGCTCGTGGAGTGACCGCGGACACTCGCTCTTTGTCCTCCCTGCTCGGGGAAGGCGGCGGGGGCTCACCGAGAACGCGACCTCTCTGCGGCGCGAGCGCCAGTCAGTACCCGAAGCCACTTTGCTGAGGAGCCTCTGAGCCGATCTGGCTCGTGGCGTCCGGGACGTTTCACTCGCTGGCTGCTGATCAATTTACCGCCTGCAGAGAACCGCGCTCTCATCCCGAGCCAGGGAGTTCGGGAAAGCGGCATCCTCAGGCCTGTTTCAAAGAGAGAAGCAGAGACCGAGGAAATCGCCCACCTCCCCAGGCTCCAGGTCCCGTCAGCCCTTGGTTCTTCGCGTGGTCTGAGCCAGACCCCGTCCGCTACACCTCAGAAAGGAAGTGCAGCCTGGGCGCCCACGGCCCTCCGCGTCGCAGTCAGCACAGCTGTGAAGGGGCCTGAGGTCTCAGGCCTCAGGCCTCAGGCCGGGCTGTGGCCGGCAGCTCGGAGAGAGAAGGTGTCCGAGGAGAGCAGCTCAGGCGGGGCGCGGCTGGGCTGGGCAGGGAGCCAACCACAGCCGTGTTTGGGGTGCTGCGGGTTACACAACTCGTTGGTGCCCAGTCCCAACCTGGCTGGCGGCCCAGACTGCAGGCCTGGAGATGCCAAGGCACGCAGGCTGCGGGCAGAGCCGGGAAGCTGCGGCTGGAAGGGCAGAGGGCAGGGGAGGGAGGTATTTGGAAAGGAGGCTCCTCCCATCTTGGGAGGGGCAGACTGCCCCCCAACAGCTCTTCAAGCGCCCACGTTTTCGAAACTCTCCAGGGTTTCTCAGTCCTCTTCTGGGGCCCAGTGCTGCTCCCCGGGGCTCCCCAGCCGGCAGTTCTCTCACTGACAGCTCAGTTGCCACGAACAGGATGGTTGGGGTGCGGGGCAGTGGAGGGGGGCAGGCAGCAAAGTGGGTGTGCGGCCTGGGAAGCGGCGGGCCCAGGCAGCTGGACACCAGGCCGCAGGAAGAGGCCACACCTGCCCCTGTCCGCTGCAGCCAGGATGGGTCCGAGGCGGCTCGGACGGGTCTGTGGGTGCAGCAGGCCACGGCCGGCCGGGAGAGGAGGCAGGTGGCCGGGCACCTCTCGCAAGAGCAGGGGCGAGCACCCAGGACCCACCTCCGGGTGGAGAACGGGAGCCATGGCTTCAAGAGGGGACGTGGTGAGCGCAGGTTTGGGGCGATGATGGAGGCCGGCTGCAGAAAGGGCTCTGCCGAGCTCCCCTGGGAACTGGGGGCTCCCCGTCCCCTGAGGGGGCCTCTCCAGGGAAGACAGAAATCGTCTACAGCTTCATTTCGTCACCCCGGCTCCGCTGCCGTGCGGACGCGCGTGGACAGCGTACCGCGGAGGCCACGACCTCCTAGGATTCCGAACCTGGAGGTCTCAGTCAGCCTCGCAAGCACGGGGCCACCCAGTGTCACGACGACTTTGCTCTGCTCACCCTCCTGCTGCCTGCACCCCACTGGACCCCAGTTTGAAAACCTTCTGTCTGTCGGAGGATGGAACCTTGGTTCTCAAAGGTAGCACCCAGTCCCCGGAGGCTGACAGAAGCGAAGTGGGGGTCCTGGGTCTCCCCGACTGGTTGGGCGCAGGGGCCCGAAAGGTTGTCAGAGGCCCGCCTCACGTCCCACCAAGGACCCAAGGACCTGGAGCCCATAGAGGGAGTGGCGGGCCGAGGGCCCCGCTGAGTCGCAGCTGCTCGACGGTGGGTCTTTGGCTCCCTGACCTTCCTCTTTCCCTTTTTACTACCTATCAGAACTCACAGCAAAGCCCCTCTGGGGGACCCGCTCCAGGGCTGGAAGGAGAATGGGAGCATCGGGGAGTGCCAACCCCGGAGGACTTCCTGGAGTGGGCAGGGTTGGAGCGGGGCTTTAAAGGGAGGCAAGGCATGGCCGTAATTGCTCCCGCTTCTTGAGTAAGCACTAAGCGTCGAGCACCCTTTCAGGCCGCTGTCACGTGTCCCCTCACACGGCACCGAGATACGTTTACCTACATTTTACAGATGAGATAACAGACTCGGGCTATCGCCTGTGCGGAGTGCCCGGCAGGCGGTGAGGGCCAGGCTGGGGGACCAGGAATGTCTGGCTCCAAAGCACATGCCTGGCAGTGGGACCTGCCTGACCGGGAGGGAGGGCCCTGGCCTGCTGTGAGGTGTGACTCGGGCAGAAGGCTCCTTTGAACGAGCAGCCTAGGGGCACGGGGAGGCCCGTCTGCAGCACCCGGACCTCCCTTCAAGCTCAGAAAAGACAAGGGCACCAGGAGGCGGGTGCTTTGCCCCGGCCGGCCCTCTGCGTCAGCCGCGTCACAGCACCCTGGGGGCACGGCGGGGCGAAGCGGGGGGCTGAGGCACGTGGGGGCTGCACCGTGTGGTCACACCAAGGTGGGGTCTCAGGGCCGCACCCCGGGATGAAGAGGGGCAGGAAGAGCCTGCTCTGAGCAGCCAGACGTGGGGCCCTGTGTGCGGGGGGCTGTGTTAGGGGGTGTGTCGGGTCTCAGGGGCCTGCTGTTCCTGCCCCTGGGAACAGCACGGTCCCCTCATGCACGCTCTGACACTCTGACCCAGCCCTGGCCTCGGGGCGTCCCTGCCAGGTGCAGACCTGCAGAGCAGGCAGCTGGTGGGGGCCGTGCCCTGGGCCCCAGGCTCAGATGGCTTCTGGGTCACCTCCTGCGGTCGGGGCTGCCCCTCCCTCTCACGAGGGCCATCAGAGACGCGCTCGCTGCTACTTAGCCCTGCTGAACCTCAGTCTCCCTCCCTGGACCCCGCGTGGGGTCACAGCTCTGAGACCCTTGCTCAGCTCTGGTGTGCCGGCAGGTGGCGGGGGCGCGGGCAGAGGGCCTGGCCGTCGGCATAAGACGTGGTCAGCTCACACTGCAGGTGAGTGAGATGCCCAGCGACCCCAGCCCAGCACGAAGGGTTTCTCCCAAACCCCTTCCCCTGGCCTCCTTGTCAAAGGCTCTGTTAGACCAGCTCGGCCACCCAGCAGCCAAACGTTTTATGAGAAGCCACAGCCACACTGACACCCCGCAGAGCCCAGGGACTCCACCGTCTCCCCCTCCCCTAATTCTGCGGCTGCTCAATGGAGTGCAGAGCCTCGCTGCCTGTGGCTCCAGCCCAGCTCTGCCGCCCGCTGGACCTCTGGGCTGCCTCCCCCATCACATCCAGATTGCTCTCTCCTAGAGCTTGCAGAAGGCGAGGCCATCGGGCCTCTGCCAGGACCCAGGGTGTCCCAGGAGGAGCCAGCACCCTCAGGTGCATCTGCCATGGACTTTAGCCAGGGGCGTGGACAGGCGTCCAGATTCGGGGACCCCTGGCCCTGACCTCTTGACGCAGCCTCTTCCGCTCCAAAGGCCGGCGAGTGGGGAAGGACCCGGTCCTGCCTCTTCATCTGCTCCGACCGAGAGAGGCCCCGGGTGGGGGTCCGTGACTCCACACACAGACCGGACACCCGTGTCAATCGCACACCTCTCTGCTTCCCAGGGTGGGGGCCTTTGCAGGCCGGAGAGCTGTCCCCACCCTCCCCCCGCCAGGGGCTCCCCGCCTGGAAGGGGCCTTTCCCGTTCCCATGGCCACATCAGCCTCTGTCCTGCCCGTCCTTCCCCTCGGCCCTCGATCCAGCAGAGGCCTGGGCTCCTCTGCTCAGGCCAGCCTGGGACACCTGGTGGTGGGGGTGGCATGGTGGGACACGCCTTGTACCCAAAGAGAGTCAATATGCACACCCCAAGACAGAGAGGGTTTCCCTGTGAATTCCCTGCTGGTCAGGCTGTCTGTGACTTGGCCTAGTGGTTTGCGACACTAGTTTGAGATGCAAGGGATGAAACACTGTGGGACACTCCGAAATCTGAACCAGCTGGAGCCAGGCAGATGCGACCGCTCCCGAGTCACAGCCTGGGATATGCTGACCTGGCCAGATATCAGGGGTGCCTGACATCTCGCTGCTGGCCTGGGACCAAACGTTCCCTACCCCCGACCACTGCCCACCCCACACAGAGGTCCTTGATACCCTCCAGAGCCGCCAACACCTCCTACCCCTCGCCCCCGAGGCCACTCTCCCCCAAGCCAGGGTGACTCAGGGACCTGCACTTAGTCATGGTCACTTATAGCTGCAGACTCAGAGTCCAGGCATAGGGATCGGGTCTCTAGGGCCCGGCCCTGCCCGCAGGACACTGAGTCACCTGGCAGAGCCTCAGGCTCAGGCAGAACAGGAGGCTCCCGGCCCCTCCCCAAGGACGGCCAGGGGCGAGAGGCAGCCACAGGGCTGAGGGCCCTAAATAAATTACGTGGATGTCTATTTATATCTTTTTTTCATGTATTTTTATTTTTAAGTTGTGGGATATATGGTACATGCTGAACTGTGCCTCAAATGTATTCTTTAAGTGTAAAGAATGACTGTACAGTGACAGCTTGGCCGACTCCCACCCAGGACAGGGAGCCAGGAGCCCACCCAGGGGTGACCGCCACGCTCTGCTTGTCTCCGTGGCCTCAGCCCCTGGAGGAGACCCCATTGGGCAGGATGACGGCATGTGCAGAACCCCCAGGCCCTGGCGCACCCAGCTCCTCCCCTACACTGGCCCCCATCGCGTACTGCTGATCACGCAGGGTCAGAGGCGTGTTGCAGCCAGAGGCGGACGCGTTTCCAGCCTTCCCGAGGCGCTGCGCCCCTGCCTCCCCCGTGTGCTCAGTGATCCCGGTCACAGCGATTTACCGGGGGGACGAATCCACGACTGGAAAGCCGACCAGCCCCGGCCTCCCACGGCTCCGACTTCATCCCCGCCCCCCCCTCCCCCCCGCTCCCCGGGCTGGGAGTCTGTCATCCTGCCACAGCGCCCGGGCCACCACCCCCAGCAGAGGGCCCAGGGCTTCAGGCCCCTGCCGGGTCTGCGTGGGAGGCTCCCTCGGCCCCGCCCCGGGCCTCCCAGTGCTGTCTCTAGGCCCCTGCAGTGCATATGCTGGGGGACAGCCCCAGGGGAGGGGGGGGCAGGGGCAAGGCTGGGGCTGCTCCCCCAGACGGTGGTTTCCGCTGTCTGCACCCCAGCCTGAGGAGCCCTGGGCGCAAGTGGCCCCATATAGGCCAGCGCAGCTTGATCCGGGTCGTTCCGCAGAGGGAGCTGCTATGCGCAGCCCTGCCCCCTGGCATAGGCCCCGGCCGTGTCCCGTCTCACCCGTCTGTGCCTTCCCCTCGCCTGGGCACCAGCGCCCTGGCCACGGAAGGCCAAGCGGGTGATGGATGAGGGACCCTTGAGGTCCCTCCCCAGAGCTATTCCCGGCCTCACGGCCTCACGCCTCCCGCCCAGCCCCACAGCTGGGATCCTCGGCTGGGGGCGGGGCAGCCCCTGCCTATAAAAGCCCCGGCTCCTGGAAGCCCAGACCCTCCATGCGACCTCTGCACGCTGCAGCCCGTGACCCCTGCCAGAGCAGCCATGACGGGAAAGGCCACCTCGGAGGTCACTGAGGAGCATGCCTCCGAGCCCCCGGAGGAGCCCGCACAGCCCTCGGAGGAAGTCACAGCACCAGAGGCCCCTGTGGCTGCCCCTCAGGCACCTGCCCCCACGGGGGCCGAGCCTGCGCCTCCCAGCGAAGGTGGCAAAGGCGGGAGGCCTGGGGGGGGGAGGGGGGCCCTCGGCCACGTGCCTCAGCCGTCTCCCCTCCTCAGATGTGCCCAGTGCCCCCCAGCTGCTGACGGTGCAGGACGTGAGTGACAGGGCAGTGACAGTGAGCTGGGAGCCCCCGGAGAGGCTGGGGCGGCCGGGGCTGCGGGGCTACGTGCTGGAGCTGCGCCGGGAGGGAGGTGAGCCGGGGCCCGCGGGCGCCAGTCCGGAGGAGATGGGGCGTGCGCGGGGGGCCGCCCCAGTGACCTCGGCTGCAGCCCCAGAACAGGAGGGTGGAGACGCTGGGCTCCCAGGAGGGCGCGCAGGAGGCGGGGAGCGGAGAAGCTGAGGGGTGCAGGGCAGAGCAAGTGGGGGTGAGGGGTCCCCGGCCAACTTCCTGTTGCCGCCTCCGTGCTGCTGCTTCAGCTGCCCTCGGCCTCCGCACCTGCCTGCCGCACGGCTTGGTGACCGTGTACCCTGCTCCGGACACCACTCCGCGGTGCCGTGTCAGGTGTCTGCGGCCATCTGAGAATGAGGGGTCCGGGGAGGGGAGTTGGGGGCCCACAGAGGGGGCTCACGCATCGGATCAGCGTGTGCCTGTGCCCCACCCAGCCTCAGAGTGGGTGCCCGTGAACGCCCGGCCCGCGATGGTGACCCAGCAGACGGTGCGGAACCTGGCCCTGGGCGACAAGCTCTTCCTGCGTGTGGCAGCCGTGAGCCTGGCTGGCGCTGGCCCGCCAGCTGTGCTGGACCAGCTCGTCCATATCCGGGAGGCCGTAGGTAAAGCCCTGCTCCCGGCCCCCCAGGCGCCGTGTCCGATAGACAGAGAAGCAAGCTGGGGCCGTCGCTACCCCCTGCTCCTCACACGGTCAGGCTGCGTCCTGCCACCATCCGGCCATAAAGTTCCAGGTCCCTCAGTGGCAAGGGGCCGCGGGAGGTCCAGAGGTCATGCCCCTGAGGGGTCCACCCCAAGCCTTGGCAGAGGGCTTCCTGGCCCCCAGAACGAACGCACCAGGCCCCGGTGGGAGGAAGCCGAGGGCCGTGAAGGCATCTCCACCCACGGGGGGCAGTGCCCAGCTGTTGCTAAGTTCCTGTTTGTAGGGGCATTAGCCTCGGGCCTGCCCTCGCTCCCTCCCACAGCCGGTCCGATTTCAGCGGGAGGCGGGGAGCGGAGAAGCTGAGTTGATGGCAGTGAGTCACCCGGTCTGATCCAAGGTCCCTGGGGACAGCCCAGGGCCCCAGGTGAAGAGAGACACAGGCCAGCAGGTGGCCTGAGGCCTTCTCTACCTTTCTCTTTGCCCACCCCAACCCTGCCCCCCGCAGGGGGGCCCCACAGTCTGGACAAGGCCTCCAGAAAGGGGTTTCGTGGCCGCAGGAGGGCCACGCTTAGATTCGAAGGTGCACGTCTCAGCCCCAGGACCTGAGAAATGTCGGCCTTGGGGAGTTTGGACTCGTAGGCTGTCACAGCCGATCCGAGGAGCCGGGGACCCTGAAGGCGCCTGGAGAGTCCTGGGCCTTCCCCCAGGGCCCCAGGGCCTGACTCTGGGCCCGGCCTCTACCCCGAAGCCCAGCCTTGACGGCCACACTCAGTACCCGTCACTCCATCAGAATCCCTCTGGCAGGACAGAAGAGGAGTTCCTGGAGAGAGGGGCCAGAGCCGTGAGCAAACGGGACAGCCGGGCCCTCCTCATGGGCAGGGTGGGGCCATCCAGTATCCTCGGCCGCTCAGCTGTCCCTTCCCGGACACCTGCAGCTGCCGAGCGTTCCAGGCCTGATGCACCCCCAGCCAAGCGCCCACACAGCCGACCCACGGAGACACAGTGTTCCTTCTCACTGTGTCCTCCCCTCCGCCCTGCAGGCCACCAACTGCTGCCACCTGTTTGCCACTGAGAAGCCTCAGTCGCCACCACTCCGTCCCCTCTGAGGGACAGGCGAGGCTGTTGCAGTTTCCCTTGGAATGGCTTTAGGGGTGGCGTCTTTTAGGTGACAGCCAGGAAGGTGGCTCCCTGCCCTAGGGTGGGGCTGAAGCCAGATTTTAGGAAGGGTTTCCCAACCATGAGGCTGAGGGTGGTGGGTGGGTGACAGAGGAGGAAAGGTGTCTGCTGTGGTGTCAAGTGGCGGGCAAAGGCCCTAACCCTCCCTCGTGGCCTGGACACAGGCCATGGGCTGGTGGATCTCCCTGGGGCCCCTCGGAAGGCCCTGGGCTAGTGTGGGGTGGCGGGGTGCTGGATTAGGGAATGCAGGGCAGCAGAGGGCTCCCCAACCCCTGGTGCCCAAGAACCCCACATGGAAGAAGCCCAGGGAATGCCCAGATGCTCACCAGTACCCCCCTCCTGGCACCTCCTGGTTCCCAGCTCCCCCCCCACCATCTCGAGAACCATTTCCATCTTCTCCCCAAGGGCGCACCCAGCAGC
>NW_024356098.1:0-3175 GCF_902729225.1 Pteropus medius | reverse complement strand
AGCATCGCCCACAGAGCCCCAAGGCCCCGGGAGGGCTGTGCATTTGCCGCAAGTGAGCCTTTTTCGGAAGTCTGCGATTCTGGCTCGAAATGGACGTCACCAGAGAGCTTTTTGCCAAAGCTACCATATACATATATATGCATATATATGTTCATCTATATGCATATATATGTATATGGTGATTTTCGAAGGAAACCTGCCTGGACCCCTGCTCTACCACAGAAGACAGGCCGCTCCTCGCACCTCCACCTCCCGTGTGGACAACACCGGGCGTCTCCCAGTAGAGCCACTGCAATTCCTCAAGATGATGCCATCCCAGAGGCCCCTCGGGCTCCTCTAAGGCCCTGCCCCCTTCCCACTTTCCCAAGAAAGTGGGAATTCAGACTTCTTCAGACGGGAAGACACCTCCCTCTCCCTCACCTTTCTGCCTGGGATGGTCGTAATGGTCCCCGGGGACGCATTCAAAATGAAGAAATGAAAGGCTCAAAGAGCTGATCGCAAAGCTCCTAAGGCACGGAGGCCTAATTCAGACCCACAGCTGTCTGCGGTGTCTCCCAGCTGATCTCTTTCCAGCGGGTGACGGCCCCCATGGACGGAGGGCCCAAAGCATCCCTGGCTACGCTGTCTGTGGGTGGCCGTGAACCCTGCAAGAGGATACAGAGACGAATGAGACGTAGCTTGTACCTCTAGGAGCTCAAAGTGTCACTGAGTGCTCCTCCAACTTCGCTACCCCAGTACCCGCAGATGACCGAGCATCGCCCACAGAGCCCCAAGGCCCCGGGAGGGCTGTGCATTTGCCGCAAGTGAGCCTTTTCTCGGAAGTCTGCCATTCTGGCTCAAAATGGACGTCACAGAGAGCTTTTTGCCAAAGCTACCATATACATATATATGCATATATATGTTCATCTATATGCATATATATGTATATGGTGGATTTTCGAAGGAAACCTGTGGGACTTCTGGTTCACACCAGAGTAGGAACAGGCCGCTCCTAGCACCCCTCCACTTCCTCAAGTGGGACACCATGCCCAGAAGCTGGGCTTGGCCCAAGATGATCTCTTTTCATCCCCAGAGGCCTCTGCCCTTCCCATGTCTCTGCCCTTCCCGCTTCAGTGGGAAATCAGACTTCAGGACGGAAGCAGACACCTCCTCACCTTTCTGCTCGATGGTCGGTGCAATGGTCCCCGTGATCTTAAATGAAGAAACGAAAGGCTCAAAGAGCTGATCGCAAAGCTCCTAAGGCACGGAGGCCGAATTCAGACCCACAGCTGTCTGCAGTGTCTCCCAGCTGACCTCTTTCCAGCGGGTGACGGCCCCCATGGACGGAGGGGCCAAGCATCCCTGGCTACGCTGTCTGTGGGTGGCCGTGAACCCTGCAAGAGGATACAGAGACGAATGAGACGTAGTTTGTACCTCTAGGAGCTCAAAGTGTCAGTGAGTGCTCCTCCAACTTCGGTACCCCAGTCTCCGCAGAAGACCGAGCATCGCCCACAGAGCCCCAAGGCCCGGGGAGGGTTGTGCATTTGCCGCAAGTGAGCCTTTTCTCCGAAGTCTGCCATTCTGGCTCAAAATGGACGTCACCAGAGAGCTTTTTGCCAAAGCTACCATATACATATATATGCATATATATGTTCATCTATATGCATATATATGTATATGGTGGATTTTCGAAGGAAACCTGCGTGGACCCCTGCTCTACCACAGAAGACAGGCCGCTCCTGGCACCTCCACCTCCCCGCAGTGTGGACACCGGGCGTTCCAGAGCCACAATTCAACATGATCTCTTTTCATCCCAGAGGCCCCGGGGCTCCTTCCTAAGGCCTCGGCTCCTTCCCGCTTTCCGCAGTGGAAATCAGACTTCAGGACGGAAGCAGACACCTCTCTCTCCCTCACCTTTCTGCCCGGGATGGTCGTAATGGTCCCCGTGGACGCATTCAAAATGAAGAAATGAAAGGCTCAAAGAGCTGATCGCAAAGCTCCTAAGGCACGAAGGCCGAATTCAGACCCACAGCTGTCTGCAGTGTCTCCCAACTGAACTCTTTCCAGCGGGTGACGGCCGCCATGGACGCAGGGGCCAAAGCATCCCTGGGTACGCTGTCTGTGGGTGGCCCTGAACCCTGCAAGAGCATACAGAGACGAATGGGACGTAGTTTGTACCTCTAGGAGCTCAGTGTCAGTGAGTGCTCCTCCAACTTCGGTACCCCAGTCCCGGCAGATGACCGAGCATCGCCCACAGAGCCCCAAGGCCCCGGGAGGGCTGTGCATTTGCCGCAAGTGAGCCTTTTCTCGGAAGTCTGCGATTCTGGCTCGAAATGGACGTCACCAGAGAGTTTTTTGCCAAAGCTACCATATACATATATATGCATATATATATTCATCTATATGCATATATATGTATATGGTGGATTTTCGAAGGAAAACTGCGTGGACCCCTGGTCTACCAGAGTAGACAGGCCGCTCCTAGCACCTCCACCTCCCCGCAGTGTGGACACCGGGCGTTCCAGAGCCACAATTCCACATGATCTCTTTTCATCCCAGAGGCCCCGGGGCTCCTTCCTAAGGCCTCGGCTCCTTCCCGCTTTCCGCAGTGGAAATCAGACTTCAGGACGAAAGCAGACACCTCCCTCTCCCTCACCTTTCTGCCTGGGATGGTCGTAATGGTCCCCGTGGACGCATTCAAAATGAAGAAACGAAAGGCTCAAAGAGCTGATCGCAAAGCTCCTAAGGCACGGAGGCCGAATTCAGACCCACAGCTGTCTGCAGTGTCTCCCAGCTGACCTCTTTCCAGCGGGTGACGGCCCCCATGGACGGAGGGGCCAAGCATCCCTGGCTACGCTGTCTGTGGGTGGCCGTGAACCCTGCAAGAGGATACAGAGACGAATGAGACGTAGTTTGTACCTCTAGGAGCTCAAAGTGTCAGTGAGTGCTCCTCCAACTTCGCTACCCCAGTACCCGCAGATGACCGAGCATCGCCCACAGAGCCCCAAGGCCCCGGGAGGGCTGTGCATTTGCCGCAAGTGAGCCTTTTCTCGGAAGTCTGCGATTCTGGCTCAAACTGCACGTCACCAGAGAGCTTTTTGCCAAAGCTACCATATACATATATATGCATATATATGTTCATCTATATGCATATATATGTATATGGTGGATTTTCGAAGGAAACCTGTGTGGACCC
>NW_024356097.1:0-395 GCF_902729225.1 Pteropus medius | reverse complement strand
ATACATTTTAAGGCATTTTGGATTTGGGGTGTGAGTATTACCTGGGTATACATTTTGGATTTGGGGTGTGAGTATTACCTGGGTATACATTTTAAGGCAAGAAAATAGCTGCTGGTAAACTCTCTAGGTGCTAGAATGTGGAAAGTGCTTCAAATTTAATGCAAGTTAATGTATTCCACACCTGCGATAGCTTCCCCACAGAGATGGAACCCCAGGAGCTAGAACATTACTCATTTACTCTTCATGAAATATTTAAAACATCCCATAGCTCTCAGGAGGCTTGGCGAGCAGAAAGATCCTTCTTTAGGTTGGAAGGAGACTATAAATTACTTTCACCTGGATGGGCTTGGGCCCAAGGCACCCTAAATTTTTAGCAACATGGGAATGGAAGAGAC
>NW_024356096.1:0-633 GCF_902729225.1 Pteropus medius | reverse complement strand
AATGGATCTTTGGAATGAATTTTCCACCACACACGACAGGAAGTCCTCAGTCGCCATCGACTGTGTTAAGTCCAATCAAACTGGTTCGAACGCGTCACCCGAGGCTGCAGAATTTAGAACCACCCTTCTGGGATCGGCGTTGCTGGAAGTCAGCGCGGGAGGCTCGGGATAAGCCCGCTCGCTGGACAATGCCGACCCCGGGAGGGGGACCGCGGCATCACGGGAGGGGGACGCCTTGCCGCCACCGCGAGCCGGGCCTGCGAGCGGGCGCTCGTGGGGCGCGCGCACCCCGTCTTGCCTCGGTCAGGGAGCCCCGAGTGGAACCTGCCTTTGCTGCTGCTCGTCTTTTCTCATTGTTCTCCAGATAAAGCTGGCCCGGTGCCCAGGCGATGCCTTCGAAGGCATTTTCCCAGCCGGGGACGGGTCCGGGGTAAATACCGAAGAGAAAGCCGGCGCTCCACGTGCTCTCAGTGCAGACAGTCGGAAGCCCTCGATAAATGCAGGGACGGCGGGGCGGGTCAGAACCGAAGCCAGCGTGCTGCCCCGGCCAGCTTCGCCGAGGACAGTCCTCTCCGGACTTCGTCACCTGTGACCGGGCGACACGATGCAATGGTTCTCCCTTTGCCTTTGTCC
>NW_024356095.1:0-664 GCF_902729225.1 Pteropus medius | reverse complement strand
AGATAAGAGAGATTGGATTCCATTTATGCATCTAGAAGTAATAGGAAAAGCCCATTAGATAGTTCAAAGTTGATTAATAGTAGGAACTAACATTTATTGAATGCCTACTATTAGGTTCCATGCTAAATCCTTTAATTTTATTTTATTCGATTCTTAGATGGACCTACGCAATCAATACTGCTATTCTCCCCCTGTAAAGTAGGAAGTACTAAGGCGGAGAAATGTTAAGCCTAAGGTCATACTCCAGTAGGTTACAGAATCAAAACAGAAACCCAGAGAATTAGACTTTAGAAAAGAGAAGAGGAAAAAAAAATATCAAGGAAATAAAAGTTTCAGAACACAGTCTTTTATGAAATGGAGAGGGATAAGAGCCTAGCCCGCCTCTAGGCCCCTTGCTTAAATGACTGAATGAATGGTGGTATGGATTACCAGTATAGGAGATGGGACAAATTTAGAAGTTAATAAGATGTTTTGAATATGTTTGTTTTCATATACCTGTGGGAAGTCAGGTTTGGATCTCAGGTAAGGGTTGGAGTGGGAGATTCAGATTTGGAAATCACCAAACAGGGGAGGAGAAGTCATAGAGTGAACAAAATCAAACAGCGATAAAAGAATATTATTGGTTGAATTGTGTCCCCTTAAAAGATGTTGAAGTCCTAATGCC
>NW_024356094.1:0-635 GCF_902729225.1 Pteropus medius | reverse complement strand
GAACCTGAACCCTAACCCTAAGCATAACACCAACCCTAATCCTAAAATCTACACCTAACCCTACCCCTAATCCTAAACCTAAATTTTAAACTAGCAATCACCATAACTTGCACCTCTGATCCCTAACGTAACCCAAACCCTAAAAAAACTCTAAAACTAACACTAACCTTAAACCTAACCCTAACTCTAACTCAGATCTTAGTCGTAAGCCTAACACTAACCCTAACCCTAACCCGAACCATAACCTTAACGTAACCGTAACATTAACCCTAACTTGAACACTAATACTAACTCTAAACTCTTACCTTAACTCTATCTGTGACCTGAACTCTAAGCTAAACTAAACCCTAACCATCACCCTAAACTAATCCTAACTCTAGCCCTAACCCTAACATTAACGTAAACCTAACCCTAACCCAAAACCTATTACTAATCCAAACTTTATACTTTTACCCTAACCCTGAACCTAACCTTAACCCTAACAATAAACCTAACTCTAACATTAACCCTAACCCTATCCCTAAGCCTAACCCTAAAAATAAACTCTTACCTTAACCCTAACCCTAACCTTAATCCTAACATATACTTAGCCCTAACCGTAACCCTAAATAAATCCTAACCCTAATCCTAATCCA
>NW_024356093.1:0-727 GCF_902729225.1 Pteropus medius | reverse complement strand
ATTCTTAAAAACAGTTTGATATTCTTCTCCAGGGTAGGCCTTCTTTCACCTAAAATGCTTAATATGAATTTTAATGTCCATATTCATTATTTTATTTTAGTTTTGTATCCTTGTTGAAACTATATGGTCCTCTTGGGGACAGTGAGATGTTCCAAATTAAATTACAAGTGTACTTAAGGACAATTCTTTCGTCTTATATGTAAAACTTGTATTTTAAATTCGAAGAGACCTGAGGAATCACCTAGTCCAGTGTTCCCAAATAGGTGTGTGTGGAGGATGGGCAGTAGTAGAATGAGCAGGAGGATTATTTTGAGAACAAAACAGCATTTTATGTTTTTGTTTTAATTCTTTTACTCTTGAAATTAAATTTATTTTGAATTTCAAATAAAATTAAAGGTACATGTGAACTAACTGTGATTATCAAGGAAGGCAAGGTTTAAAACTGAGGCACACAGATTTTCTTGCTTCCTTACTCACAGATGAAAAACTTAAAGTGTTTAGCTCATAGATAATGAGAGGCAAAACAAGGAATGGAATCTTGGTCTCCAGATTGCCTGTCCTGTGATTTGAATTTTAGCTTGTTAAAAGCAAACTTTGAAAACATTTTTCCTCAAAAGGAAAAAAAAATCACATGTATATGAATACATGTACAAATAATGTGTGAAGAGCACAATTAAAAATTTAAAACAGATGCTTAAGCATATGCAGTTTTGCTTAATGGTTTTAA
>NW_024356092.1:0-1095 GCF_902729225.1 Pteropus medius | reverse complement strand
GGTTAGGGTTAAGGTTAGAATTAGGATTAGGATTAGCTTTAGTTTTAGGGTTAGAGCAAGTGTTAGGGTTAGGGTTAGAAATAGGATTACCGTGAGAGTTCAAGTAGGTTTACTTTATTTGTCAGTTTCTGGCAGATTTAGGTTTAGGATTAGGCTGGGGTTAGGGTTTTGGGTAGAGTAAGGGTTAGGTTTAGGGTTACGGTGAGTGGTAGGAGTTAGTGGTGGGATTAGGGTTATGGTTACGGTTAAGGTTATGTTTAGGGTTAGAGTTCGGTTAGGGTATGGGTTAGAGTTAGAGGTAGGGTGGGATTAGCATTAGTTTTAGAGTTATGGTTAGTTTAAGGCATTACGATTAGGGTTACTGTTGATTTGAAATTTAGGGTTAGGATTATTTTTAGGGTTAGAGTTAGCATTAGGGTTAGGATTCACTTTAATTTTAGAGTTTGTTTCAAGGTTACTGGAAGGGTTAGGATTAGGGTTATGCTTTACGTTTGGTGTCAGAGCTAGGTTGATAGATAGGTTTAGGGGAAGTGCTTAGGATTAGGGTTAGTGTTAGGGCTAGGGTTGGATCAGGTTTAAGTTAGGGTTAAGTTTACGGTTATGGTTAGGTTTAGGGTTAGGGTTAAGGCTAGGATTAGGGTTTGATTGAGGCTTCAGTTTAGGGTTAGGGTAGGGTTAATATTATGGTTAATCTTAGGGTTAAGATTAAGATTAGGGTTAGGTTTACCGTTAAACTTTGTGTTATGGTTACAGTTATGTTTAGGGTTTGGGTAAGAGGTTAGGGTTAGGATTACTGTTGTGGTTAGGATTAAGGTTAGGTTTAGTTTAGGTTTAAGGTTAAGGTTAGGTTTATGTTTGGGTTATTGTTAGGGTTAGGGTTACGGTTAGGGTTATTCTTAGTGTAAAATTTAGAGGTAGAGTTAGAATTAGGGTTAGGATTAGCGTTAGATTTAGGGTTATGATCTGGTTTAGGGTTAGTGTTAGGGTTTCATCTAAGTTTTGGGTTAAATTTAGGTTTAGAATTCGGGTCAGCGTGAGTTTTAGAGTTAAATTAGGCTTAGGGTTAGGTTTATTTTAGCATAATTGTTAGGGTTA
>NW_024356091.1:0-566 GCF_902729225.1 Pteropus medius | reverse complement strand
AAAGGTAGTGCAGGTTAGATCTGTTCCTTACAGAACTGTAAAGAAGGCAGCGTAATTCAGAAGCGTTTGTAGTTTCTGCAAGCCGGTGGAGGTGGAAGCAGAGTATAAACTTGAAAGCTCAAACTTTTTCTATCCTTTCCAAGTTGTAAGCACATACAAGTGTTTTTGAATTCCGAAGCTGAAGGAAGCAGTCCATCTCGGGCTTCTTAGGCAGATAGTGTATTATAATATCTCATTTGCATGGTTCTTTACCATGGATGTGACATTCTCATTTACTGGGGTGGAATTATCCACACCTTAAGGCCACTGGGAAACTAACCTGAGTGAAGCAGGCCAGGCGTGGACCATGGGATCTTGGAGAGCTGGGCCCATCTCTGTTGGGGACAGAATCTGCTGTTTCAGCCTATAGTTGCTGGATTTTTTGTATTTAAAGAATCCAGATATCCTGACTTTTGTATGAAATATCCTGACTTTTAAGTAGTAGCATGTTATTTTATATTTAAGTAGTAGCATTTTATTTTATATTTAAAACCACTGAGCAGGCCCATCTGTGATCTGATGTGACC
>NW_024356090.1:0-312 GCF_902729225.1 Pteropus medius | reverse complement strand
ACCTGCGTGGACCCCTGGTCTACCACAGAAGACAGGCCGCTCCTAGCACCTCCACCTCCCCGCAGTGGGGACACCGGGCGTTCCAGGGCCACAATTCCGCATGATGTCTGTTCATCCCAGAGGCCCGGGGCTCCTTCCTAAGGCCTCGGCTCCTTCCTGCTTTCCGCAGTGGAAATCAGACTTCTGACGGAAGCAGACACCTCCCTCTCCCTCACCTTTCTGCCTGGGATGGTCGTAATGGTCCGGGTGGACGCATTCAAAATGAAGAAATGAAAGGCTCAAAGAGCTGATCGCAAAGCTCCTAAGGCACGG
>NW_024356089.1:0-1089 GCF_902729225.1 Pteropus medius | reverse complement strand
CCCACACCTGGCTCCTCTCACAGAAGGTCTCAGCTCACACGTCAGGAGGCCGCCCCATGCCTCCCCCATCAACATCTCCTACAGGGGATTCATCGCACTTTCTGAGTACACATTTAGCTCTGGCACAGTCTACCCACTCCCACCGTCAGCTCACTGTAAACACGCAGGGACTGTGTTTGACTTGACTGGTGATGCTCAGTGAAAACTCAGCACACAGGAGGTGATCCTGGGTGAAGTCCAGAGCCATGCCTGGCCCTGGAGACACACCATACTCGGCACCATACACAGTCCTCATCTTCAGGATTCCGTCTCTGCCTCTCCGCCACATAGGCTCTACTTCTTGCCCTCTAAACCTGCTGCCTTGCCCAGCTCTGACCATCTGCATGATGTGTACCTCTCTCCCTTGTCTTCTACACTCCTTAGGTCCCAGGGAGGCCATGTCTATGGCCAGAGGCCTGCAAACCCTCCAGCCCCCTTTGCTGGGGGGTGGAGGGTTTATCACCAGCCACTGGCATCCCATGGCCTGCCTCTGCTGGCAACGTTTGGTCTCTTGCTAAAGTCGGCTCTCACAGCAGGTGGATGAGGCGCATTTAGACTTTAGTGGTAGGGCAATGACACTGTTCTAGACTCTCCCCACAGCCCTCCAGCCATTCAGTGGGAATGGATCAAGCACACTCGCACTGGCTCAGAGTCCGAGCAGACAGTAAGTGCTTCTGCTCTTGGGAGCACCACCACCCAGGCTGAAGTCAGTAGTGGGAAGCTGAGAACTCGCCACAGGCCTCCCTTTCTGTTGCTTCTATTCCTGATCAGCCTGCTTGATAAATAACCTTCAGATCTTTTGAAAAATATGCTTAGGCCCTATCTTAGGTGAAAAAGGAGGACATATAATGCTGTGTACCAGTATTTCCCAAATTTCCCTAGCCCCAATGACCCAGAAACATCAAGTAGTTCTGCTATAATACTTGTTTTGAAAATGCAAAATGTTCCATGACTGATATATTAGAACATCACTTGAGAATAGCACTTGATCTTGCCCTTAAGTGAAAGTAGGAAACTGCACCCAGCTGAACTGAGCCACATGGGGACGCA
>NW_024356088.1:0-556 GCF_902729225.1 Pteropus medius | reverse complement strand
GAACCGGGCTCCACGTGCCGGGTGGGGCCCGGGGAAGGTGAGCATGGAGGCCGCTGGGTGTCTCTCTCTAATGTTTTCATACGCACAGAGGGGCCCAGCCACGCACGGGGGCCGCCACGAAGACGCCGCTGGGCCCCGGTCCCGGGCACGTGGGAGGTGCACGTGGCTGCAGGGAGGAAACACAGCCGTGGACACGGGGCCCCGGGGCCCCGTCACAGCGCCTGCTTCGCGGGGTCAGAGGGAACGCGGCCCAGCGTCTCGTGCGGCGTGAGCTCGGGGGCCTCTCGCTCGGGGGCCTCTCCATGTCACAGGCGCAGACGCCACACGCTGACAGCCGCGCGCACGCTGCGACCTGCTCACTGGCCGCTGCCGCAGAGCCGGCCCCGCTGGCCTCCGAGAAGCCAGCACTAATTCATCTGCAGGGGGACAAGCAAGCGCCTGGCAAGGCTGGGGAACCACGTGCCGGGGCTCTCAGGAAGGTGTCTGCCCCCTCCCGTGAAGGGTCACAGAACACACGTGAAGATTTCTGTTCCCAAGGTCCCTCTGAAAGCAGCGA
>NW_024356087.1:0-773 GCF_902729225.1 Pteropus medius | reverse complement strand
CCGGGCGTTCCAGAGCCACAATTCAGCATGATCTCTTTTCATCCCAGAGGCCCCGGGGCTCCTTCCTAAGGCCTCTGCTCCTTCCTGCTTTCCGCATGGGAATTCAGACTTCAGGATGGAAGCAGGCACCTCCCTCTCCCTCGCCTTTCTGCCTGGGATGGTCGTAATGGACCCATGGACTCATTCAAAATGAAGAAATGAAAGGCTCAAAGAGGTGATCGCAAAGCTCATAAGGCACGGAGGCTGAAATCAGACCCACAGCTGTCTGCAGTGTCCCCCTCTGACCTCTTTCCAACTGGTGACAGCCGCCAGGGACGGAGGGGCCATAGCATCCCTGGGTACGCTGTCTGTGGGTGGCCTTGAGCTCTGCACCCTGAGGAATCAGAGAGTAATGAGACGCCGTTTGTACCTCTAGGGGCTCAAAGTGTCAGTGAGTGCTTCTGCAACTTCTGTACCCCAGTAGCCGCAGATGACCGAACATTTCATACTCAACCCCAAGGCCCTGGGAAGGCTGTGCATTTGCCCCAAGTGAGAAATTTCTCAGAAATCTGCAATTTTTCCTCAGAATGCATGTGAATAGAGTGTTTTTATCCCATGCTCCTATATATGTATATCTGTATCTATTTCTGTATCTGTATCTATACATGTATCTATATCTATATCTATCTATTTATCTATCTATCTATCTATCTATCTATCTATCTATCTATTTGTCTCTCTCTTTCTATAGATATATTTACATATATACGGTGGTTTTTATAACAATAGGCTGT
>NW_024356086.1:0-837 GCF_902729225.1 Pteropus medius | reverse complement strand
TAACATTTTACTGAGAGACTTCATTACAAGCATGGTTATATGACAAAATCCTAACAGTAACATCAGAGTGAATATGGGCCAAAAATCTCATTCTAGTCAGTTTGCTAATGCATACAAGTGTGGTACCTGGGCTAAATACCATGGTCTAGTCTCTCTTTAACTTTTATGAGTCTATTTTTTCATTAAGCAAATAATCTTTGAGATAAGGCATTAATTAAGAGGCTATAGGCTATAGAGACGCACTCAGCAATTTATAGTCTACTAGAACTATAACCTTGAAGGATGGGTACACTGTTGATAGGAATGGTTTGGAGTGACTATTCCACACTGAGAAGAGCATGAGCAAAAGTATAGGGACAAAGTGTGTGCAGGAGTGGCAAGTGTTGCAGACTGGGTAGAATGTAGGGTTCATAAAGGCAGTTTTAAGATAGGCCGGAGATTAGAGGGTTTAGAATGCCAAACTGTTTAAATAGGTAGTGATGTGCACTAGGACCGATATATGGAATGGAGCAAGAGAACTTTAGAAAATGCTTAATGACCAGCAAGTAACAAAGCTCATCTCACAAACCACATTAAAGAAGTTGTCTTGTAAAGGATAACATGTAAAGCCTCAATCCATTGAAGAAAACTCTCCTCCTTAACTGGAAGAAGAAGGAGGGCTTATGCCTTCCATTCTGCCTCTCACTAGATTGGTATGAAATGATCCACTAGCATGAGCCTTAGAACTGAACCACAACCTTTTTCTCTACAATGCATTTAAATTATATCTCTCCAGTGAATTTAAATATCTTTTGCTCCTACCCATGCATGACTAGGGATCTATGCAAGGCAGAATGT
>NW_024356085.1:0-567 GCF_902729225.1 Pteropus medius | reverse complement strand
TTGGGAGGAAATGTAAAAATGCCCTGAACCTCCCGGGAAGCAGGGAGAAAGGAGGGCTCAGAGGGGAACAGACCAGAGCCTGGTCAACGGGCCTGCGATGACTTCTGTGCGGCAGCAGGCAAGCGCTGGCTTCCAGTGTCCCCCCTGCGCCCACCACATAGCCAGCTCAGGGGCCAGCAAGGGACCCTGGGGGAGGAGGGTTCCCCGAGGAGCCCAGCCAGCCACCTCAGAGGCGCCCTCCAGCATCAACCCCCCAACGCCAGAATGACCCATCCCCCATCTCCGCAGGGAGTGGGCCAGGCTATGGATGGCCAAAGACATGACAGCACCAGCCCTCGTCACCCCCTGGGGGGCCGATGTCACCAGCCGAGGTGGCAAGAATAGAAAAACGCATGAGCTCATCAGCAGGCCAGGTCTCCCCCGACGTTTTGTTTGCCTGAGCCCAATTATCCTAACTCTCAGGGCGACAGAGCATGGCGGGTGGCAGCCCCCAGGGGGCTGGGGGGGCTGGGCCCCAGGAAGAAGTGCACCGTCATGGTGAAGGTGCCCCCAGGGCCCTGGGGACAG
>NW_024356084.1:0-348 GCF_902729225.1 Pteropus medius | reverse complement strand
AGAATAAATGAGAATCTTCCCAGGGATTGACACATAGACTTTGGGGGGAATTTATTTTACAGAGAAAATGCTAAGCTGGAAAAATGTAATTCAAGAGGAGCCACTAGCCATTTTATCTGCCCTGAGGAATAGGCTCATCTCCAGTGGAAGGAAAGGAAAGGAAAGGAAAGTAAGCAGAGGAGACGGGCCAATGGAGAGAGAGCAAGCCCTGTGTCCTGAGTCCTGGCTCCTGTCCCTGAGCCTGGAAGCTTAGTGGCTGTAGCTTTTAGATTCTGTCCATAACCCAAGAGTTCTTCCCAGCAGTGAAAATGAGTAAATTTCCTTCTTTGATTAGAAAGTCTAAGTAGG
>NW_024356083.1:0-1366 GCF_902729225.1 Pteropus medius | reverse complement strand
AACCTTAAACATAACCCTAACACTAACCATAACCCAGATTTTAACCCTCAATCCAAAGCTACACCTAACCCTAATTCTAACACTAATTCTAAATATTACACTAAGAATAACCCTAACCCTAACCATAAACCTTAACCTAATCCCAACTCTAAATTATTACCCTAACAATAAACCTAAGCTTAACCCTACAGTAACCTTAACCCTAACACTAACCTAACCCTTACACTAATCCTAGCACTAAATTTCGACCTTAACTCTAAGCCAAACCTAAACCCTAAAGTAAACTTAACCCCTTTCATAATACAAAACTAGTCCTATCCCTAACTCTAATCCTAACTCTAACATCATACCCTATCCCAAATCCTAAACATAAATATAACCAGAATTCAAAACATAACGCTAAACCCTAATTCTGAGCCTAAACTTAAGCATAAATAACCTTAACCCTAAACCCTAAACCTAACCCTAACCTTAACCCTAACCCTAAACCTAACCCTAACCTTAACGTCACCCTAAAACTAAACCTAACCCTAACACTAATGTTAACACTAACCTCTACCCTACCCCTAACCCTAACGCTTAATTTTATACTAACAATAACCTTAACCTTAAACCCTGACCCCAAACCTAACTTTAATCTTAATTTAACTCTAAAACTAACATTAAATGTAACCCGAACCTTAAACCTAAAGCAAAACTTAAACGTAACCCTAACAGTAACACTAACCCAGATACTAAGCCTAACTCTAAAGTTATACTTAAACCTAATTCTAACACTAACCCTAAATTTTACACTAAGAATAACCCTAACCCTAACCCCATAACCTAACACTAACCCTAAACCTAACGCTAATCTTAACTCTAACAGTAACAATAACCCTAACCCTAACCCTGACTCAAACCCTAATCCTAATCCTAATCCTAACCCTATCCCTAACTCTAACATTAATCCTAACTCTTAACTCTTACCCTAATCCTTATCGTAACCTTAACCCAAAACTAAACTTAACCCCTACCGTAATGCTAAACTAATCCTAACCCTAATCTTAACATTAAAACTAATCCTAACTCTAAACTCTTATCCTAAACCAAACACAAATATAACTGTAACCCGAACCAAAACCACAACACAAAACCTAAACTTAAGCTTAACCCTAACCCTAACCGTAACACTAACCCTAACCATAAACCTAACACTTCTCCTAACCTTGACCGTAACCCTAAACCTAAACCTAACCTCTAACCCTAACTCATACACTAATCCTAATCCTACCAGTAATCCTAAATCTAAACACTTACCATAACCTTATGCCTAACCTTAAACCTAACAGTAACACTAAACCTAATGCTAAAAGGAACCCTAACC
>NW_024356082.1:0-3009 GCF_902729225.1 Pteropus medius | reverse complement strand
AATCCTAACCCTACCACTAACCCTAACCCTAAATTTTACACTAACAATAAACCTAAACTTAACACCTGATGCATAACCTAACCCTAACCCTAATGTAACTCTAAAAATAACTCTAACCCTAGCCCTAAACCTAAATCACATCCAAACCTTAAACGTAACCCTAACACTAACTCTAACCCGAAACCTAACCCTAAATCTAAAGTTAACCCTAAACCTACTTTTAACCGTAACCCTAAATATTACAAGAAAAATATCCCTAACCCAAACCCCATACCCAAACCCTAACCATAAACCTACCGCTAACCTTCACTCTTACAATAACCCTAACCATAACGCTAATGCTAACCCGAAACGAACCCTAAATCTAACTAAAACCTTAAACGTAACCCTAACACTAACCCTAATCCAGATTATAACCCTAAATCGAAAGTTAATCCTAACCCTAATTCTAACCATAACCCTAAATTTACACAAATAACACAAACTCTATACCCATACACTAAAGTTAAACTCAATGCTTACCATAACCCTAATATTACCCATAACCTAACCTAACCTAACCTTAACCCTAGCCCTATCTGTAACAGTAAACGCAAACCCTAATCCTAACCCTAAACCTACACCTAAACCTAACACTAAATCCTAACACTAACCCTAACGCTCAACCCTAACCTTAGCCCTAACAATTGCCCTAACTTAACCCTAAAACTAACCCTAACCCTAATCCTAACTGTAACCCTACCCTAAATCTGAACAAAAACTTAAACGTAACACTAACACTAACCCTAACCCAGATCCTAACTCTCAATCTAAAGCTAAACCTAATCCTAATGCTAACACTAACCCTAAATTTTACACTAAGAATAACGCTAACTTTAACCCCATACCCTAACCTTAACCCTAAACCTAATGCAAACCTTCACCCGAACATTAACCCTACCCCTAACTTAATCCTAACCCTAAACCCTAACCCTAAAGCTAACCACAACACTAAAACTAACCATCTCCATAAACCTACTCCTAACACTATCCCTAACTCTAACTTAACTCTAACCCAAACACTAACCATAACACTAATCCTAACTCTAAACTCTTAACATAACCCTAACCATGACCTTAACCGTAACCTAAAATTAATCCTAACCATAACCCTAAAATAAATCTAACCCTATTTCTAACCCTGACACTAATCCTAAATATAAACTCTTACCTTAACCGTAAGTTAAACCTACCCTTAAATTTTACACTGACATAACCATAACCTTAACCCCTGACCCTAAAACTAACCCTAACCCAAATTTAACTCTAAAACTAACTCTAACCCTAACTCTAACCCTAAACTCTAACCCTAATCCTAACCCTAACACTAACACTAACACTAAATCTAACCAAAACCTTAATCGTAACCCTAACACTAACCCTAACCCAGATCCTAACCCTAAATCTAAAGCTAATCCTAACCCTGATTCTAACAATAAGCCTAAATTTTCACTAAGAATAACACGAACTCTAAACCCATACCCTAAACCTAATACTTACCTTAATCTGAACAGTAACCCTAAACCTAAACCTAACGCTAACCCTAAACCTAACCTTAACATATCCCTAACACTAACCATAAACCTAACCCTAATTCTAACCATAACCATAACCCTAACCTTAAACATAAAGTAACCCTAAAACTAACCCTAACCTTAACAGTAAACGCTAAACCTAATACTAACCCTAACCCTAACCTTAACCCTAAACCTAACTCTAGCTCTTACTCTATGCTAACTCTAAACCTCACACGAACTCTAACCCTGACCTAACACTAACTCTAAACCCTAACCCTAACCCAAACCATAACGATCAGCATAAACCTAGCCCTAACCATAACCCTAAGTCTAAGACTAACACCAACACTAACCCTAACCCAAATCCTAACCTTAACCCTGACCCTACCTAAACAATAACAGTAAAGCTAACCCTAACCCTAACCATATCTCTAACCATAAACCTAATCCTAACACTAAACTCTTAAACTAACTCTAAAACTAAACTTAACACTAACAGTAACCTTAACGCTAACCCTAAGCTAACGGTAACCTTAACTCTAAACCCTAACCCTAACCCTAACACTAATCTTAACGTAATCCTAACCCTAACACTAACCCTAACCTCAACCCCTGAACCTAAACCTAACCCAAACCTAATTTATATTCAAAACTACCTCTAACCCTACCACTAACCCTTAATCTAAATGAACCTTAAACGTAACACTACATTAAACATAACCCAGATCCTAACCATAAATCTAAAGTTAATCCTAACCCTAATTTGAACCCTAACCCTAAATTTACACTAATAATAACACGAACTCTAAACCCATACCCTAACCGTAACCCTAAACCTAATGCTAACCTTAACCCCAACACTAACCCTAATGGTATCCCTAAACTTAACCCTAAACCTAACAGTGACCCTAACCCTAACTCTAACTCTAAACCTAACACTTACCTTAAAGTAAAACAAATGCTAACCCTAACCTTAAACCTAACACTAATCCTAACTCAAAACTCTTACCCTAACCCTAACAGTAACGCAAAACCTAAACCTAAACCTAGCCCTAGCCTTAACACTAAACCCGAACCCTAACCTTAACCCTAAATCCTAACCCTCACCCTAAAAACTACCTTAATCTAAACGTAAGCCAAACCTAATACTAAACCTAATCCTCAACCTAAACCTAACCCTAACACTAAACCAAACCTTAATGTAACCCTAACCCTAATCCTAACACTAATCCTAACTCCAAACACTCTAACCCTCAACCTAAGCTTAAACCTAACAGTAACCCTAACACTAACCCTGCCTAACCCCAAACCTAAGCCTAAACCCTAACCCTAACCCTAACCTTAAGGTAACCCAAGCCCTAACACTAACACTGACACTGATTCTAACTCTAAAATCTTACCCTACCCTTAACGATAACCTTAACCCTAAACTAAACTAAACGCTAACCGTAAC
>NW_024356081.1:0-730 GCF_902729225.1 Pteropus medius | reverse complement strand
GTCTATTAGTCGTTATGTTTTGGGGAGTCAGAAGTTATACATGGATTTTTCACTGCACAGGGGTCGGTGCCTCTAACCCCTGTGCCATTCAGGGGTGAGCTGTGTGCGGTTAGGTGTCTACGACACACTGCCGGGTGCGGAGCGGGCAGAAGCAAGTTGTACGATGGGATTTCGTTTTTTTTAAATATCACATTTTAAATTGATTAGATGGATAAATAGACAGACAGATGATAGATTAGATAGATGATTGATAGATGATAGATAGATGATAGATAATAGATAGATAATAGATAATAGATAGATGATAGATGATAGATAGGTAGCTAGATAATAGATAGTTAATAGATAGATCCATAGATAAGTGATAGATGATAGGTAGATTGATGATGGATGATAGATGACAGACAAACACGCTAGAATGGTTACTTCTGTGCCTTGGCGGAGGGCGTGGGGAAACTCGGGCTAACTCAGATTTAATGAGAAGAACGTACTTGTGCATTACCACTATAATTAAAGCTAATTTGGAAAAAGGAACTTAAGAATGGGGGGCCTTGACAGGCGTGGGAAGATGAACAGAAGCACCAATTAAACAGAATTAACTGCGATACAGATTATACAGCGTCTCAGCAGCTGTTATCACGTGCTTATAATATTTAACGCGTATGTCAGGAGTAACCCTTTGGAGAGGAGATGTGCAGATTGCAGGGCGGCCTCTCTGTAACCTGACGCA
>NW_024356080.1:0-624 GCF_902729225.1 Pteropus medius | reverse complement strand
GCCGTGGCCTTCACACAGCGGAGCTCCCGGAAGGCGCGCGAGGCTGGGGGATCTTGACAGGGGCGGCTGCAGGGGCGGGCTGAGCAGACGGGGATGGGAAGGATCAATGAATCGTTTCCAGAGAGTTGGCAGCAGAGAGACGGGATGGGAAGTCGGAAGGTGGGGCCTTGCGGGGAGTGGGTCACCTAAGGGACAAGCCAGGGAAATGGCCACAGAGAGGGACAGGGGTGAAGCAGGTGGAAGGGCGCACAGAGCACAGGGACAGCAAGGAGGAGCCGGGAGCTCTCGCCCTGTGGAGGCGGGACCCGTGGTGGCCTCCGTGATCCCGAGGAAGGAGGGGACTTGGTCAGCTTTACAATCGCAGAAAAAGGAGAAAAAGAAAATGCCAATTATATCATTATTACTTATATTATTTGCTATTCATGAAAAATTTAATATTTTGTTTATCTATCTCATATATTATTAAGCTTTAGTAATTTCTGGTCTTAACCGCGCTTTATTTTGAACGAACAAGGCGTGCAAACACCTAATCTGACAGGAGCGATGCATGTAGGAATTTGTAGAACAGAGAGGGAGAATGGCAAGGCTTTCTAAGTGAAGCCGGTGTAGGTGGATGTCCCAGGA
>NW_024356079.1:0-1207 GCF_902729225.1 Pteropus medius | reverse complement strand
GGCTTGGGGAGGGCTCAACCCTCGGCTCCCACAGCGGAAAGGCGCTGAACGTGGAGACACTGTGAGGATCGCAGAATGTGCACAGTGTCCTGAAAGATAAAGTACCGCCAGGGGCTTCCTCTGACCAGAGGTAAAGTGACAGCCCCGGGGACGAAGCGCAGGGGCGAGGCTGGCGGGGGGCAACACCGTTCAGGGTTCAGGTGCGTCTGACGTCACTGGTCCCCTTCAAGCCAGCGCTCTCCCGGCCCCCAGCGGCGGCCACGCCGTCGGCAGCGAGAGGCAGGGCAGGCGAGGACGGGCCAGGACGCCAGCCGTGGGGCGGCGTCTCTGACGAGCTCCGGGTTCTGCGCGCCATGACCCCTGACTGCTGTAGGTAATGAAGTTTTGCGACATGACTTCTTTACCCGGAACTGGTTCCTTTTATCCAAAGGTTTTTTTCCCTCCAGGTGGCGAAGCGTGAGCTTCCGCGGCATCAGAAACAGTACCCGCGACAAACGCTCCTCGGAGAGGCGGCGAGGGCTCCGGACGCGGCCAGGGGCCCAGACGCCAGCAGGAAGGGCCTGGCGGACGAGCCGCTCAGAGCCCGAAAGGCGAGGAGTTGCCAGTCCGACGGAGAAGGGGCGACAGGCCTCGCTGACGGAACACCTGAGCCCGGCCTGGAGGCCTGGTGGCCATGACACTTGAGAACACACTTCGGAAGGGACCCTGAGGTGGCTGAATGACAGCAACACCTTTATGTTGTATAAAATTAGCAAACGTGACTTCTGGGCTCTAATCGAATCCCAGCCAGGACAGGGGGACATTCCTGGGCTTTGCCACAGCCCCTCCCCTGCCTCTCCTGACCCTCAACAGGGGACTGCATCTGAGGGTGCCACTTCACTCGAGGGGAGCCACCCCACTGTTCCCACACTCCTGAGAAAAGGGGGGGAGGGGCCCGAGGACCCAGGGCGAGAAGATGCGGGGCGGGTCTGCCACTTCCAGACTCTGGCTGCTGAGAACCCGGGAAGATAAAGGTTTTACGAAGAGTGAAAATCAAAACGGAGATGCGTTTTATTCCGGAAACCGTGCTACGATGAACTGCTAAGTCATTCAGATGAGATCGAACCCGTTTCTAAAAACTAAGTGTACTACCGGCTTTCAAATGCGCCTTCACCCAAAAGAGCAGCTTGGAACAGCGACTCCCCCGCCAAAGAAAGATGACTTACAC
>NW_024356078.1:0-505 GCF_902729225.1 Pteropus medius | reverse complement strand
AGAAATCTCTGAGAATGATTCCTAACGTAAAATTTGATGATATTTTTTCTCTGCTTAAAAACCACAGGACCAGCTCCTTAGCACAGCATTTAATGATACCTGTCATCTCTCCTGACCTACCTTTCCAGTCACGGCTGCCAGTCTTTCCACATTAGCCAAAGTGGACTCCTCCTCAAAAGACTCTGATACCTCTCTGCTCCTTCTCATCATCTCTTCCACGTGTGAAATCCAACCTGTCCTTTTAAGGCTCAACTCTAATGCAAGGCTTCTTAATGTTAGTACTATTGACATTTCGGGCCAGATAATTCTTTGTTGTGAAGTTTAAGAACTTCTGCTCAAGTCTAAACAATTTCCCTCTTCTAATTATTTTCCACCAGAGTGTTCTTTCCAAAATGCAAATCTGAATGTTTCCAGACATTGCTAAACATCCCCTGGAGCGGCAGTCCCCAACCTTTTGGCACCAAGGACCAGTGCTCCTATGAGAATCTAATGCCTGATGATATGA
>NW_024356077.1:0-553 GCF_902729225.1 Pteropus medius | reverse complement strand
CTTCAGGACGGAAGCAGACACCTCCCTCTCCCTCACCTTTCTGCCTGGGATGGTCGTAATGTTCCCCGTGGACGCATTCAAAATGAAGAAATGAAAGGCTCAGAGAGCTGATCGCAAAGCTCGTAAGGCACGGTGGCCGAATTCATACCCACCGCTGTCTGCAGTGTCTCCCAACTGAACTCTTTCCAGCGGGTGACGGCCGCCATGGACGCAGGGGCCAAAGCATCCCTGGTTACGCTGTCTGTGGGTGGCCTTGAACCCTGCAAGAGCATACAGAGACGAATGAGACGTAGTTTGTACCTCTAGGAGCTCAAAGTATCAGTGAGTGCTCCTCCAACTTCGGTACCCCAGTCCCCGCAGATGACCGAGCATCGCCCACAGAGCCCCAACTCCCCGGGAGGGCTGTGCATTTGCCGCAAGTGAGCCTTTTCTCGGAAGTCTGCGATTCTGGCTCAAAATGGACGTCACCATAGAGCTTTTTGCCAAAGCTACCATATACATATATATGCATATATATGTTCATCTATATGCATATATATGTATATGGTGGATT
>NW_024356076.1:0-6179 GCF_902729225.1 Pteropus medius | reverse complement strand
CCGGGATGAAAAGAGACGCCGAATTGTGGCTCTGGAACGCCCGGTGTCCCCACTGCGGGGAGGTGGAGGTGCTAGGAGCGGCCTGTCTTCTGTGGTAGACCAGGGGTCCACGCAGGTTTCCTTCGAAAATCCACCATATACATATATATGCATATAGATGAATATATATGCATATATATGTATATGGTAGCTTTGGCGAAAAGCTCTCTGGTGACGTCCATTTTGAGCCAGAATCGCAGACTTCCGAGAAAAGGCTCACTTGCGGCAAATGCACAGCCCTCCCGGGCCTTGGGGCTCTGTGGGCCATGCCCGGTCATCTGCGGGTACTGGGGTGGCGAAGTTGGAGGAGCACTCACTGACACTTTGAGCTCCTAGAGGTACAAACTACGTGTCATTCGTCTCTGCATCCTCTGGCAGCGTTCAGGGCCGCCCACAGACAGCGTACCCGGGGATGCTTTGGCCCCTCCGTCCATGGCGGCCGTCACCCGCTGGAAAGAGTTCAGTTGGGAGACACTGCGGACAGCTGTGGGTCTGAATTCGGCCTCCGCGCCTTAGGAGCTTTGCGATCAGCTCTTTGAGCCTTTCATTTCTTCATTTTGAATGCGTCCACGGGGACCATTATGACCATCCCAGGCAGAAAGGTGAGGGAGAGGGAGGTGTCTGCTTCCGTCCTGAAGTCTGATTTCCATTGCGGAAAGCGGAAGGAGCCGAGGCCTTAGGAAGGAGCCCCGGGGCCTCTGGGATGAAAAGAGATCATGCTGAATTGTGGCTCTGGAACGCCCGGTGTCCACACTGCTGGGAGGTGGAGGTGCGAGGAGCGGCCTGTCTTCTGTGGTAGAGCAGGGGTCCACGCAGGTTTCCTTCGAAAATCCACCATATACATATATATGCATATAGATGAATATATATATGCATATATATGTATATGGTAGCTTTGGCGAAAAGCTCTCTGGTGACGTCCATTTTGAGCCAGAATCGCTGACTTCCGAGAAAAGGCTCACTTGCGGCAAATACACAGCCCTCCCGGGGCCCTGGGGCTGTGTGGGCCATGCCCGGTCATCTGCGGGTACTGGGGTGGCGAAGTGGGAGGAGCACTCACTGACACTTTGAGCTCCTAGAGGTACAAACTAGGTGTCAATAGTCTCTGCATCCTCTTGCAGGGTTCAGGGCCGCCCACAGACAGCGTACCCGGGGATGCTTTGGCCCCTCCGTCCATGGCGGCCGTCACCCGCTTTAAAGAGTTCAGTTGGGAGACACTGCAGACAGCTGTGGGTCTGAATTCGGCCTCCGTGCCTTAGGAGCTTTGCGATCAGCTCTTTGAGCCTTTCATTTCTTCATTTTGAATGCGTCCCCGGGGACCATTACGACCATCCCAGGCAGAAAGGTGAGGTAGAGGGAGGTGTCTGCTTCCGTCCTGAAGTCTGATTTCCACTGCGGAAAGCGGGAAGGAGCCGAGGCCTTAGGAAGGAGCCCCGGGGCCTCTGGATGAAAAGAGATCATGCTGAATTGTGGCTCTGGAACGCCCGGTGTCCACACTGCGGGGAGGTGGAGGTGCTAGGAGCGGCCTGTCTTCTGTGGTAGACCAGGGGTCCACGTAGGTTTCCTTCGAAAATCCACCATATACATATATATGCATATAGATGAACATATATATGCATATATGTATATGGTAGCTTTGGCAAAAAGCTCTCTGGTGACGTCCATTTCGAGCCAGAATCGCAGACTTCCGAGAAAAGGCTCACTTGCGGCAAATGCACAGCCCTCCCGGGCCTTGGGGCTCCGTGGGCGATGCTCGGTCATCTGCGGGTACTGGGGTACCGAAGTTGGAGGAGCACTCACTGACACTTTGAGCTCCTAGAGGTACAAACTACGTGTCATTCGTCTCTGCATCCTCTTGCAGGGGTCAGGGCCGCCCACAGACAGCGTACCCTGGGATGCTTTGGCCCTCCGTCATGGCGGCCGTCACCCGCTGGAAAGAGTTCAGGTGGAAGACACTGCAGACAGCTGTGGGACTGAATTCGGCCTCCGTGCCTTAGGAGCTTTGCGATCAGCTCTTTGAGCCTTTCATTTCTTCATTTTGAATGCGTCCACGGGGACCATTACGACCATCCCAGGCAGAAAGGTGAGGGAGAGGGATGTGTCTGCTTCCGTCCTGAAGTCTGATTTCCACTGTGGAAAGCGGGAAGGAGCCGAGGCCTTAGGAAGGAGCCCCGGGGCCTCTGGGATGAAAAGAGATCATGCTGAATTGTGGCTCTGGGACGCCCGGTGTCCACACTGCGGGGAGGGGGAGGTGCTAGGAGCGGCCTGTCTTCTGTGGTAGACCAGAGGTCCACGCAGGTTTCCCTCGAAAATCCACCATATACATATATATGCATATAGATGAACATATATATGCATATATATGTATATGGTAGCTTTGGCAAAAAGCTCTCTGGTGACGCCCATTTTGAGCCAGAATCGCAGACTTCCGAGAAAAGGCTCACTTGCGGCAAATGCACAGCCCTCCCGGGGCCTTGGGGCTCTGTGGGCCATGCCGGGTCATCTGCTGGTACTGGGGTGGCGAAGTTGGAGGAGCAATCACTGACACTTTGAGCTCCTAGAGGTAAAAACAACGTGTCATTCGTCTCTGCATCCTCTTGCATGGGTCAGGGACGCCCACAGACAGCGTACCCAGGGATGCTTGGCCCTCTGTCATGGCGGGCGTCACCCGCTGGAAAGAGTTCATTTGGGAGACACTGCAGACAGCTCTGGGTCTGAATTCGGCCTCCGTGCCTTAGGAGCTTTGCGATCAGCTCTTTGAGCCTTTCATTTCTTCATTTTGAAT
Source organism: Pteropus medius (assembly GCF_902729225.1). NCBI lineage: Eukaryota > Metazoa > Chordata > Mammalia > Chiroptera > Pteropodidae > Pteropus > Pteropus medius. The sequence goes on along the minus strand of NW_024356076.1, from coordinate 3,355 downwards.
GCGTCCACGGGGACCATCACGACCATCCCAGGGAGAAAGGTGAGGGAGAGGAAGTGTCTCCTTCCGTCCTGAAGACTGATTTCCACTGCGGAAAGCGAAAAGGAGCCGAGGCCTTAGGAAGGAGCCCTGGGGCCTCTGGATGAAAAGAGATCATGCGGAATTGTGGCTCTGGAACGCTCGGTGTCCCCACTGCGGGGAGGTGGAGGTGCTAGGAGCGGCCTGTCTTCTGTGGTAGACCAGGGGTCCACGCAGGTTTCCTTCGAAAATCCACCATATACATATATATGTATATAGATGAATATATATATGCATATATATGTATCTGGTAGCTTTGGCGAAAAGCTCTCTGGTGACGTCCATTTTGAGCCAGAATCGCAGACTTCCAGAAAAGGCTCACTTGCGGCAAATGCAGAGCCCTCCCGGGGCCTTGGGGCTCTGTGGGCCATGCCCGGTCATCTGTGGGTCCTGGGGTGGCGAAGTTGGAGGAGCACTCACTGACACTTTGAGCTCCTAGAGGCACAAACTACGTGTCATTCGTATCTGCATCCTCTTGCAGGGGTCAGGGCCGCCCACAGACAGCGTACCCGGGTATGCTTTGGCCCCTCCGTCCATGGCGGCCCTTACCCGCGGTAAAGAGTTCAGTTGGGAGACACTGCAGACAGCTGTGGGTCTGAATTCGGCCTCCGTGCCTTAGGAGCTTTGCGATCAGCTCTTTGAGCCTTTCATTTCTTCATTTTGAATGTGTCCCCGGGGACCATTACGACCATCCCAGGCAGAAAGGTGAGGGAGAGGAGGTGTCTGCTTCCGTCCTGAAGTCTGATTTCCACTGCGGAAAGCGGGAAGGAGCCGAGGCCTTAGGAAGGAGCCCCGGGGCCTCTGGGATGAAAAGAGATCATGCTGAATTGTGGCTCTGGAACGCTCGGTGTCCACACTGCGGGGAGGTGGAGGTGCTAGGAGCGGCCTGTCTTCTGTGGTAGACCAGGGGTCCACGCAGGTTTCCTTCGCAAATCCACCATATACATATATATGCATATAGATGAATATATATATGCATATATATGTATATGGTAGCTTTGGCGAAAAGCTCTCTGGTCACGTCCATTTTGAGCCAGAATCGCAGACTTCCGAGAAAAGGCTCACTTGCGGCAAATGCACAGCCCTCCCGGGGCCTTAGGGCTCTGTTGGCCATGCCTGGTCATCTGCGGGTACTGGGGTGGCGAAGTTGGAGGAGCACTCACTGACACTTTGAGCTCCTAGAGGTACAAACTACGTGTCATTCGTCTCTGCATCCTCTTGCAGGGGTCAGGGCCGCCCACAGACAGCGTACCCGGGGATGCTTTTGCCCCTCCGTCCATGGCGGCCGTCACCCGCTGGAAAGAGTTCAGTTGGGAGACACTGCAGACATCTGTGGGTCTGAATTCGGCCTCCGTGCCTTAGGAGCTTTGCGATCAGCTCTTTGAGCCTTTCATTTCTTCATTTTGAATGCGTCCACGGGGACCATTACGACCATCCCAGGCAGAAATGTGAGGGAGAGGGAGGTGTCTGCTTCCGTCCTGAAGTCTGATTTCCACTGCGGAAAGCGGGAAGGAGCCGTGCCTGAGGAAGGAGCCCCGGGGCCTCCAGGATGAAAAGAGATCATGCTGAATTGCGGCTCTGGAACGCCCGGTGTCCACACTGCGGGGAGGTGGAGGTGCTAGGAACGGCCTGTCTTCTGTGGTAGACCAGGGGTCCACTCAGGTTTCCTTCGAAAATCCACCATATACATGTAGATGCCTATAGATGAATATATATAGGCATCTACATGTATATGGTAGCTTTGGCGAAAAGCTCTCTGGTGACGTCCATTTTGAGCCAGAATCGCAGACTTCCGAGAAAAGGCTCACTTGCGGCAAATGCACAGCCCTCCCGGGGCCTTGGGGCTCTGTGGGCCATGCCCGGTCATCTGCGGGTACTGGGGCGGCGAAGTTGGAGGAGCACTCACTGACACTTTGAGCTCCTAGAGGTACAAACTACGTCTCATTCGTCTCTGTATGCTCTTGCAGGGTTCAGGGCCACCCACAGACAGCGCACCCAGGGATGCTTTGGCCCCTGCGTCCATGGCGGCCGTCACCCGCTGGAAAGAGTTCACTTGGGAGACACTGCAGACAGCTGTGGGTCTGAATTCGGCCTCCGTGCCTTAGGAGCTTTGCGATCAGCTCTTTGAGCCTTTCATTTCTTCATTTTGAATGCGTCCCTGGGGACCATTACGACCATCCCAGGCAGAAAGGTGAGGGAGAGGGAGGTGTCTGCTTCCGTCCTGAAGTCTGATTTCCACTGCGGAAAGCGGGAAGGAGCCGAGCCTGAGGAAGGAGCCCCGGGGCCTCCGGAATAAAAAGAGATCATGCTGAATTATGGCTCTGGAACGCCCGGTGTCCACAGTGCGGGGAGGTGGAGGTGCTAGCAGCGGCCTGTCTTCTGTGGTAGACCAGGGGTCCACGCAGGTTTCCTTCGAAAATCCACCATATACATATAGATGCATATAGATGCATATATATATGCATCTATATGTATATGGTAGCTTTGGCGAAAAGCTCTCTGGTGACGTCTATTTTGAGCCAGAATCGCAGACTTCCGAGAAAAGGCTCACTTGCGGCAAATGCACAGCCCTCCCGGGGCCTTGGGGCTCTGTGGGCCATGCCCGGTCATCTGCGGGTACTGGGGTGGCGAAGTTGGAGGAGCACTCACTCACTGACACTTTGAGCTCCTAGAGGTACAAACTACGTGTCATTCGTCTCTGCATCCTCTTGCAGGGGTCAGGGCTGCCCACAGACAGCGTACCCTGGGATGCTTTGGCCCCTCCGTCCATGGCGGCCGTCACCCGCTGGAAAGAGTTCAGTTGGGAGACACTGCAGACAGCTGTAGGTCTGAATTCGGCCTCCGTGCCTTAGGAGCTTTGCGATCAGCTCTTTTAGCCTTTCATTTCTTCCTTTTGAATGCGTCCACGGGGACCATTACGACCATCCCAGGCAGAAAGGTGAGGGAGAGGGAGGTGTCTGCTTCCGTCCTGAAGCCTGATTTCCACTGCGGAAAGCGGGAAGGAGCCGAGGCCTTAGGAAGGAGCCCCGGGGCCTCTGGGATGAAAAGAGATCATGCTGAATTGTGGCTCTGGAACGCCCGGTGTCCACACTGCGGGGAGGTGGAGGTGCTAGCAGCGGCCTGGCTTCTGTGCTAGACCAGGGGTCCACGCAGGTTTCCTTCGAAATTCCACCATATACATATATATGCATATAGATGAATATATATATGCATATATATGTATATGGTAGCTTTGGCGAAAAGCTCTCTGGTGACGTCCATTTGAGCCAGAATCGCAGAC
>NW_024356075.1:0-598 GCF_902729225.1 Pteropus medius | reverse complement strand
GAGGGGACATGATTAATGACTGGGTCTCCAGCTCTCTTTTTTCCACTTCGGCCATGGTAGGTACCCTATCATCAGTTCTATTTACTAGATCTCTTTTGAAATTTCACTTAAATGAAAATTTCACAGCCGAAATATTTAAATGCTACTAGTTTAAGATACATTTTTTTAACAACTGCATATAATTAAATAAGCTTTTTATTATAGTTGACTATTTACATATTTAACTGTCCCTGCTGGAAGATAAGATTCTTTTAAGAGTTGAGATTTTTATATATTTTCATATCTAGAACAAGGGAGTTCCCAGCATACTCACCAAATGAGTAAATGATTCCACACTCAATGACAATTTATTTTTTTTTTGTCTTCAGATAGTGATAAGATTCTAGCTTGATAGGAAGATGGACTATATTAGTCTTTATATTTAGTAACATGAAAATAGAGCTTAGATCCATATTCTCTCTAGGTATAGGATTTGGTGGCATAAAGCTAAGCAGCGTAGGCAATGATAATTCATGACTCCAAGTGCCTCCTAGCACTAACCATAGCTTGTAGCAGGAAATTGGTGATTTTGACACGACATGGAAAATTATCTGATGTG
>NW_024356074.1:0-398 GCF_902729225.1 Pteropus medius | reverse complement strand
GGGCGGCCCTGACCCCTGCAAGAGGATGCAGAGACGAATGACACGTAGTTAGTACCTCTAGGAGCTCAAAGTGTCAGTGAGTGCTCCTCCAACTTCGCCACCCCAGTACCCGCAGATGACCAGGAATGGCCCACAGAGGCCCAAGGCCCCGGGAGGGCTGTGCATTTGCCGCAAGTGAGCCTTTTCTCGGAAGTCTGCGATTCTGGCTCAAAATGGACGTCACCAGAGAGCTTTTCGCCAAAGCTACCATATACATCAATATGCATATATATATTCATCTATATGCATATATATGTATATGGTGGATTTTCGAAGGAAACCTGCGTGGACCCCTGGTCTACCACAGAAGACAGGCCGCTCCTAGCACCTCCACCTCCGCGCAGTGTGGACACCGGGCG
>NW_024356073.1:0-672 GCF_902729225.1 Pteropus medius | reverse complement strand
AACAGTAAGAAAATAATCTGATTAAAAAATGGGCCAAAGACCTGAATAAACACCTCACCTAGGAGGATACATAGATGGCAAATAAGCAAATGGAAAGATGCTTAACATTATACGTAACTAGGGACACTGAAATTAAAATGAGATACCACGACGCACCTACCAGAATGGCCAAAATCTACAGCACTGACAACAGCAACTGCTGACAAGGATATGGAGCAACGGGAACGCGCGCTCACCGCCGACGGTGCAGCCGCCTTGGAACAGAGTTTGGCGGTTTCTTATCAAACTAAACCGACTCTTACGACATGATCCAGCAATCACACTCCTTAAAAGCTGAAAACTTATGTCTACACAGAAACCTGACCATGGATGTTTATAGCGGCTTTATTCATAATTGCCAAAACTTAGAGGCAACCAAGATGTCCTTCGGTAGGTGATGGATAAGCAAACTGGTATTTTAAGCAATGGAATATTATTCAGTGCTAAAAAGTAAACTAGTAAGCCTGAAAAGACATGGAGGAAACTTAAATGCATATTTCTAAGTGAAAGAAGTCAACTACACGACATTCTCAAAAAGGCAAAACTATGGAGACACCTGAAAGATCAGTGGTTCCCAGGGGCTGGGGGAGGGGAGGATGAACAGAAGGAGCACGGAGGATTTTAGGGCAGTGG
>NW_024356072.1:0-407 GCF_902729225.1 Pteropus medius | reverse complement strand
ATAAGTTATCATTAAGTTCATCACATGGCTTTGGGTTAAAAGTAACATAAATTTGACTGAGATCAGGATCGCATTTGCCTATACAGATGAAGAAACGTGAATTTTGTTATTTACCTAAAAAGTCAGCCTCGACCTTTGACCCACAGTGCACAGGCATATTCACAAAACTTTAAGAAGGGTCTCTATCGATTTGTCTATCATCTATCATTTCACTTCCCACATCTATCTATGTATCTACGTATCTACGTATCTATCTATCATCTATCTATCTATTATCTATCGTATCTATCATCTATCTATGTACCTATTATCTAACATATCTATCTACCATCTATCTGTCTATCTGTTATCTATCTATCACCTATCTATCATCTATCTATCTATCTATCTACCTAACTATTATCTAT
>NW_024356071.1:0-747 GCF_902729225.1 Pteropus medius | reverse complement strand
ACTGTCAGACGTTTGACAGTATTAAAAATTTCCCATGGCAGAGTGAGGCAAACTAGTATGGTTCTTAAGATGGAATGTCCTCAGGGGAGTGGCTGAGCTGCGTGTTCAGACATATGTGCAGAAGTCTCCCAGCAGCCAAGACAGGGTGTGTGTGAATCATCCTGAGACAAATATCTAGCATAAAATATCTGATTTTTCATAGTCTCTCAGGAGTCATTAAGTAACTTTGATATCTCTGACATTGAGATGAGAAACATTGATCTCTTATTCACAGGCATTTATATTCCAAATTATTGTGCCATTTACTTTCTGTTAGAATATAGAATCTTGCCATATAGTCAAGTATCCTTCATCTAATGGATTTTCTTGCTCCGTATCCTTCATCTAATGGATTTTCGCAGCAAGTCGTTTAGTTCATGTTTAACTGGCTGGCGTACCGAGGCATGGAAAAAGTGGAAGACATGAATTATCAAAGACGAGTACAGTGCAATTTCAAGTCTGACACTCTGATCTTATGATTAATAGTCAGCTGCTCCCCCACTGGCTTGAATTGCTTCAGGTGTTTGATTCTGTAGCCTGACCGAAGGTGAAACTTAAGTCAGCATCAGGTTCAACCTGGATGCATAAAGATGACTAATTCAGTGCTGTTGCTACTGAGAAACAGAATCTAAAATTTTCTTGACTCGAACTGAGCCCTTTGCGGGTAAGTGAAGCTTTGCCTCGAGCGCCGAATGTACCGGATAGTCC
>NW_024356070.1:0-4478 GCF_902729225.1 Pteropus medius | reverse complement strand
ATATCCCACATATTAGTGATATCATGTGATTTTCAACTTTTTCTGTCTGGCTTATTTTGCTTAGCATGATTATCTCGAGGTCCATCCATGTTGTCACAAATGACAGTATTTCATTTCTTCTTATGGCTGAGTAATATTCCATTGTATATATGTACCACAGCTTCTTTAGCCAATCATCTATCATAGGATACTTCTGTTGCTGTCATATCCTGGCCACTGTGAATAATGCTGCTATGAACATCAGTGTGCAAATATCTTTTCATATATGAGTTTTCAAGTCTTTGGGGTAAATATACAGTAGAGAGATTACTGGATCATATGGTAGATCAATTCTTAGTTTTTTGAAGAACCTCTATACTGTTTTCTATAGTGGCGGTACCAATTTGCAGTCTCACCAGCAGAGTATGAGGGTTCCTATTTCTCCACATCCTTTCCAACTTCTGTTATTACTTGTCCTGTTGATTATAGATATTCTAACAAATGTGAGATGGTATATCATTGTGGTTTTGATCTGCATTTCCCTAATAGCTAGTGATGTTGAGCATCTTTTCATATATTTGTTGGCCATTTGTATGTCCTCTAGGGAGAAGTGTCTGTTCAGGTCCTCTGCCAATTTTTTGATTGGCTCATTTGTTTTCGTTGTTGTTGTTGTTATTGAGTTGTATGAGTTCTTTGTGTATTTTGGATATTAGGTCCTTATCGGAGGCATTACTTGCAAATATATTTTCCCATTTGGATGGTTGTCTCTTTACCTTGTTGACAATTTCTTTTGCTGAGCAGAAGCTTTTTAGTTTGATGTAGTCCCATTCATTTATTTTAGCTTTTACTTCCTTTGCTTTTGAGGTCAAGTTCATAAAATCCTCTTTAAGTCCAAGGTCCTTGAGTTTAGTTCCTATGTTTTCTTCAAAGCATTTTATTGATTTCGGTCTAATATTCAGGTTGTTAATCCATTTTGAGTTAATTTTGGTGTGTAGTGATAGACAACAGTCTAGTGTCATTCTTTTGCAGGTGGCTTACCATTTTTCCCAGCACCATTTATTGAAGAGACTTTCCTTCATCCACTGTATGTTTTTAGCTATTTGTTGAAAATTATTTGCCCATATAAATATGGGTTTACTTCTGGACTCCCAGTTCTGTTCCACTGGTCTGTGTGTCTGTTTTGCTGCCAATACCATGCTGTTTTGATTACTGTAGATTTGTAGTATAATTTGAAGTAGGGCAGAGTGATACTTCCAGCCTCTTTCTTTTTTCTCAGGATGGCTTTGGCAGTTCAGGGTCTTTTGTGCTTCTATACAAATCTGATGATTTTTTTTGTTCTATTACTTTTTAAAATGTTGATGAGATTTTGAATGGGGATTGCATTAAATCTGTATAATGCTTTAGGTAATATGGTCATTTTAACTATGTTCACTCTTTCAATTTAAGAACATGGAATATCTTTCTATTTCTAGGTATCCTCTTCAATTTTTTCTAATAGAGTCTTGCAGTTTTCATTATATAGATGCTTCACGTGTTTCATTAAATTTATTCCTAGGTATTTGTTGTTGTTGTTGTTGTAATTGCAAAAGGAATTATTTTTTCCACTTCTTTTTCTGACACTTCATTATTAGAGTATAGGCAATCTATGGATTTTTGAATGTTGATTTTGTAACCAGAAGCTTTACTGTATTTGCTTGTTGTTTCTAGCAGTGTTCTTGTGGAGTCATTCAGGTTTTCTATATAGAGAATCACATCATCTGCAAATAATGACAGTTTGACTTCTTCATTTCCTCTTTGGATGGCTTTTATCTTTCTCTTGTCTAATTGCACTCTCTAGGGCCTCCGATGTTATATTGAATAACCGTGGTGATAGTGGACAGCCTTGCCTTGTTCTTGATCTTAGAGGGAAGGTTTTTAGCTTTTTCACCATTAAACATAATGTTGGCTGAGGGTTTGTCATAGATGGCCTTTATTATGTTAAGGTACTTTCCTTCTATACCAATTTTGTTAAGTGTTTTGATTATAAATGGGTGCTGTATCTTGTCGAAGGCTTTTTCTGCATCTATTCATATGATCATATGATTTTTATTTTTTAATTTGTTTATGTGGTGTATCACATTGATAGATTTGCATATGTTGAACCATCCCTGTGCCCTGGAGATGAAGCCCCCTTGATCGTGGCGTATAAATTTTTTTAATATGTTGCTGTATTCCGTTCACAAGTATTTTATTTAGATTTTTGCATCTGTGTTTATGAGAGATATTGGTCTGTAGTTTTGTTTAACTGTGTTCTCTTTACCAGGTTTTGGTATCAAGGTAATATTGGCCTCATAAAATGAGTTGGGAAGTATTGCCTCCTCTTTGATTTTTTGGAAGAGTTTGAGGAGAATAGGTATTAAATCTTTGAATGTTTGGTAGATTTCACTGTTGAGCCATCTGGTCCTGGACTTTTACTTTTTGGTAGGTTTTTGATGATTGTTTCCATTTCCACACTACTGATCAGTCTATTTAGATTTTCCACTTCTTGATTCAGAGTAGGAAGGTTGTATTTTTCCAAGTACTGGTTTATTTCTTCTAGGTTATTCAATTTGTTATTATCTACTTTTTCATAGTATTCTTGTATGATCCTTTGTATTTCTGCAATATCAGTTGTAATTTTTCCTCTTTCATCCCTGATTTTGTTTTTTTGACTCCTTTCTCTTTTTTCTTTAGTGAATCTAGCCAGGGATTTGTCAATTTCATTAAACTTCTCAAAGAACCAGCTCTTTGTTGCATTGATTTTTTCTATTGTGTTTTTTGTTGTTGTTATTGTTTTCAATTTCATTTATTTCTGCTCCAATTTTGATCATTTCTTTCCTTCTGCTGATTTTAGGCTTCATTTGTTCTTCCTTTTCTAGTTTTGTAAGATGAAGCATTAGGTTGTTTATTTGGGCTTGTTCTTGTTTTTGGAGGTAGGCCTGTATTGGTATGAACTTTCCTCTTATCACCGCTTTTACCATGTCCCAAAAGTTTTGATATGTTGTACTATCATTATCATTCATGTCTATGTATCTCTTGAACTTTCTTTTTATTTCTTCTCTGATCCAGTTATTTTTCAGTAGCATGTCATTTAATCTCCATGTATTTGTAGTTCTTCTCACTTCCTTTTTACAGTTGATCTCTAGTTTCAAAGCATTACGATCAAAGAATATGGTTAGTATGATTTCAACCTTCTTATATTTGTTGAGGCTATCTCTGTGTCCGAGTATATGGTCGATTCTTGAGAATGTTTCATGTGCACTAGAGAAGAATGTAGAAGCAGCTGTTTGGGGATGGGAGGCTCTGTAAATGTAGTTTATGTCCAGTAGGTCTAATGTGTGATTTAAGGATGTAATTTACTTATTGATTTTCTGTTTGGATGATCAATCCATATCCGACCGTGGGGTATTTAGATCCCCTACTACAATAGTGTTTTGGTCTGTTTCTCCCTTTAGTTCTGTTAGTAATTGCTTTACATATTTCAGGGCTCCCTGATTGAGAACATAGATATTAATAATTGTTATGTATTTTTGGTGCATGATTCCTTTTATCATTATGAAGTGTCCTTCAGTATCTTTCTTTACCTTTTTTATTTTGAAGTCTAGTTTGTCTGATATTAGTGCTGCTACTCCTGCTTTTCTCTGAATGGCATTTGCTTGAAATATCATTTTCTACCCTTTCACTTTGAGTCTATATTTGTCCTTGGAGCTGAGATGTGTCTCCTGGAGGCAGCATATGTTTGGGTTTTCGTTTTTGATTCCTTCTGCAACTCTCTGCCTTTTTATCGGTGAGTTCAGTCCATTTACATTTAGGGTGATTATTGAAATATGAGGTCTTCTTATAGCCATTTTATCTTTTGTTTTCTGGTAGTTCAGTGCTTCCATTGCTTTCTTGTCCTTGTGTTTTTGTTTTCTTAATTTTGGTTGGCTTTTATGGATTTTGCTTCTGGTTCTTCTTGTTTTATATTATATACTTCTGTTCTGAGTCTTTGATGTGTGGTTACCATTACGGATATGTAAAGGATAATTTTATATATATACAGTCGTCCATTTTCTTCTGCATGTGCCTTATCTCCATTCCCCTTTGCGAATTTGGATCTTTGAATCCTCCCCTTTTCAGTCATCGTTATCTCGATTTGTCCCTATGTATGCTGAACGTTCATTACCATCTTGTTATACCAATTCTTATTATTTAAGCTTTTAATGCCTTGTTAGTAAAGATTGCACTCCTTTGCTTCTATGTGCCTGATAGTCACTTTACTTCTAATCATGTATTTTTTTTTTCGTCATTTTGTTTTAGATGAGCTGACCCCTTTCAGTATTTCCTGTAGTGCAGGCCTCATAGTGGAGAATTCCCTCAATTTTTGTATGTCTGGAAAGGTCTTAATTTCTCCTTCATATCTAAAGGAGAGCTTAGCTGGATACATTATTCTAGGCTGGTAGTTCCTTTCACTTAATAGTTTAAATATTGATTCCATTCCA
>NW_024356069.1:0-1060 GCF_902729225.1 Pteropus medius | reverse complement strand
GTGTCCTGCTCCTTCCTTATTTATGGTCGTTTTATGTGTGTGCGCATGTGTGTTGCGTGTGTGTGCGGTTGTGTGGGTGTGTGTGTGTGCATATGTGTGTGTAGCGGGGGAGAGATTGAAAAAGGTTAGAACCTCAACTGGCTCAGATCATGAGCCTTCCTGTCACTGTGTCTGACACAGTGATGGGGACAACACCTCGTTAAATGTAGCATTATATGCAACGGGCACATCCAGAAACCCTGCTCCCTTTCCCTTACTCCAATAGTGCATTTTTTATACACGGCTTTGGGCTTCTGATACTAAAAGAGAAGGATTTTTGCAGACTCTTGTTACAACACATCCTCTTAATTTAGAATCTTCTGTTGTTGTATCACTAATATCAATACATTATTACACCAGTGTGGTTTAATTCTAGAATTAGAAACATATTATATTATATTTTATTTTATATTATATTATATTATATTATATTATATTATATTATATTATATTATATTATATTATATTATATATTATATTATATCATGGAAGTATTCCTCATAAGATTCCAAATTGCTTGAACGTAATTGGAAAATGGGTGCTGTGTATGGGTTGACTGTGCTCCACCCCCCGCCGCCCAAAAGATATGTTAAAGTCCTAACCCCCAGTATCTGGGAATGTGATCTTATATGGAAATAGTGTCATTGCAGATGTGATTAGTTAAGATGAGATCACACTGGAGGAGTGTGAACCTTAATCCAATGTGACTAGTGTCCTTATAAAAAGGGTTGATTTGGACACAGAGACAGACCCACAGGGAGGACAGACGATGGGAAGACACAGGGAGAATGCCACAGAAAAATGGGAGAGATGCGTCTACAAGTACCAAAGACTGTGGGCAAACGACCAGGATCTAGAAAAGAGACCTGGAACTGAGTCTTCCCCAGAGTCTTCCGAGGGAGCACGGCCCTGCCAAAACCTTGATTTTGGATTTCTGGACTCCAGAATTGTGAGATAATAAGTTTCTCTTTTCTAAGCCAGCCAATTTGTGGTACATTGTTTTGGCAGCCCTAGGAAACCA
>NW_024356068.1:0-537 GCF_902729225.1 Pteropus medius | reverse complement strand
GGTTAGTATGTACACTGATGCTCAGAAAATAGGACCAGAGAATTCAAATTGTTTTGCCCAATGTTTGAGTGTCCGCCCACTTAATGAACTCAGACTTCACGCATTCTCTATTATGTCACAACTGACAGAACATGGTTAGTCCAAACTAACTGTGTTATTTAACTAATATAAAAATCAAAAGTCAAGTTCGTGTTCTAATTTATTTCCGAAGTCTTGAGATAATTAGTAGTCAATGCACTGAGAGATAAGTAGGGTCAGAATATGATAGTCTTCAATTCCAGGCTAATGATTTTATCTTTATCTTTAAGTAAAGATATGTTTTATCTTTAAGTAAAGGAAAATAATTATGTTTTATCTTTAAGTAAAGGAAAATAATTGTATGCTTGTAGTAAGGAAATAGAAAATTAAATCAGTATGTTAGGAAACAAAGTTCTGTACAATGTATAGATAATATACACTGTGCTTGACAACTAGCTTTCAAACAGTAGTAATGTGAATAAAAACAAAGTTAGTAATTAGATATCATGTAAAGAAAAA
>NW_024356067.1:0-7062 GCF_902729225.1 Pteropus medius | reverse complement strand
ATGTCGTGATGGTCCCCGTGGACGCATTCAAAATGAAGAAATGAAAGGCTCAGAGAGCTGATCGCAAAGCTCCTAAGGCACGGAGGCCGAATTCAGACCCACAGCTGTCTGCAGTGTCTCCCAGCTGACCTCTTTCCAGCGGGTGACGGCCCCCATGGACGGAGGGTCCAAAGCATCCCCGGCTACGCTGTCTGTGGGTGGCCGTGAACCCTGCAAGAGGATACAGAGACGAATGAGACGTAGTTTGTTCCTCTAGGAGCTCAAAGTGTCAGTGAGAGCTCCTCCAACTTCGGTAGCCCAGTACAAGCAGATGACTGAGCATCGCCCACAGAGCCCAAGGCCCCGGGAGCTCTGTGCATTGGCCGCAAGTGAGCCATTTCTCGGAAATCTGCGATTCTGGCTCAAAATGCACGTCTGTAGAGTGCTTTTGCCAGAGCTCCCCTAGATATATCTATATCTATATCTTTATCTGTATCTATAGATATCTCTATATCTATCTATCTATCCATCTATCTATCTAACTATCTATCTATCTATCTATCTATCTATCTATCTATCTATGTATCTATGGATTTCTCTCTCTCTTTCTATATATATATTTATATATATATGGTGATTTTATAACAAAAGGCTGTGTTTTCCTTAGACATTTGAGATCAGACAGGCCGCTCCTAGCACCTCCACCTCCCCGCAGTGTGGACACCGGGCGTTCCAGAGCCACAATTCAGCATGATCTCTTTTCATCCCAGAGGCCCCTGGGCTCCTTCCTAAGGCCTCGGCTCCTTCCCGCTTTCCGCAGTGGAGATCAGACTTCAGGACGGAAGCAGACACCTCCCTCGCCCTCACCTTTCTGCCTGGGATGGTCGTGATGGTCCCCGTGGATGCATTCAAAATGAAGAAATGAAAGGCTCAGAGAGCTGATCGCAAAGCTCCTAAGGCACGGAGGCCGAATTCAGACCCCAGCTGTCTGCAGTGTCTCCCAGCTGACCTCTTTCCAGCGGGTGACGGCCCCCATGGACGGAGGGGCCAAAGCATCCCTGGCTACGCTGTCTGTGGGAGGCCGTGAACCCTGCAAGAGGATACAGAGACGAATGAGACGTAGTTTGTACCTCTAGGAGCTCAAAGTGTCAGTGAGTGCTCCTCCAACTTCGCTACCCCAGTACCCGCAGATGACCGAGCATCGCCCACAGAGCCCCAAGGCCCTGGGAGGGCTGTGCATTTGCCGCAAGTGAGCCTTTTCTCGGAAGTCTGCGATTCTGGCTCGAAATGGACGTCACCAGAGAGTTTTTTGCCAAAGCTACCATATACATATATATGCATATATATGTTCATCTATATGCATATATATGTATATGGTGGATTTTCGAAGGAAAACTGCGTGGACCCCTGGTCTACCAGAGTAGACAGGCCGCTCCTAGCACCTCCACCTCCCCGCAGTGTGGACACCGGGCGTTCCAGAGCCACAATTCCGCATGATCTCTTTTCATCCCAGAGGCCCCGGGGCTCCTTCCCAAGGCCTCGGCTCCTTCCCGCTTTCCGCAGTGGAAATCAGACTTCAGGACGGAAGCAGACACCTCCCTCGCCCTCACCTTTCTGCCTGGGATGGTCGTGATGGTCCCCGTGGACGCATTCAAAATGAAGAAATGAAAGGCTCAGAGAGCCGATCGCAAAGCTCCTAAGGCACGGAGGCCGAATTCAGACCCACAGCTGTCTGCGGTGTCTCCCAGCTGACCTCTTTCCAGCGGGTGACGGCCCCCATGGACGGAGGGGCCAAAGCATCCCTGGCTACGCCGTCTGTGGGTGGCCGTGAACCCTGCAAGAGGACACAGAGACGAATGAGACGTAGTTTGTACCCCTAGGAGCTCAAAGTGTCAGTGAGTGCTCCCTCCAACTTTGCCACCTCAGTACTCCGCGAGATGACCTGGAAGCACGCCACAGAGCCCCAAGGCCCCGGGAGGGGCTTTGCATTTTGCCGCAAGTGAGCTCTTCGAAGTTCACATTCTGGCTCTCCCAAATGGATCAGAGCTTTTTGCCAAAGCTACCATATACATATATATGCATATATGTTCATCTATATGCATATATATGTATATGGTGGATTTTCGAAGGAAACCTGCGTGGACCCCTGGTCTACCACAGAAGACAGGCCGCTCCTAGCACCTCCACCTCCCCGCAGTGTGGACACCGGGCGTTCCAGAGCCACAATTCAGCATGATCTCTTTTTTCATCCCAGAGGCCCCGGGGCTCCTTCCTAAGGCCTCGGCTCCTTCCCGCTTTCCGCAGTGGAAATCAGACTTCAGGACGGAGCAGACACCTCCCTCGCCCTCACCGTTCTGCCTGGGATGGTCGTGATGGTCCCCGTGGACGCATTCAAAATGAAGAAATGAAAGGCTCAGAGAGCTGATCGTAAAGCTCCTAAGGCACGGAGGCCGAATTCAGACCCACAGCTGTCTGCAGTGTCTCCCAGCTGACCTCTTTCCAGCGGGTGACGGCCCCCATGGACGGAGGGGCCAAAGCATCCCTGGCTACGCTGTCTGTGGGTGGCCGTGAACCCTGCAAGAGGATACAGAGACGAATGAGACGTAGTTTGTACCTCTAGGAGCTCAAAGGGTCAGTGAGTGCTCCTCCAACTTCGCACCCCAGTACCCGCAGATGACCGAGCATCGCCCACAGAGCCCCAAGGCCCCGGGAGGGCTGTGCATTTGCCGCAAGAGAGCCTTTCCTCGGAAGTCTGCGATTCTGGCTCAAAATGCACTTCTTGTAGTGAGTGCTTTTTAGCTAGAGCTCCCCTAGATATATCTATATCTATATCTTTATCTGTATCTATAGATATTTCTATATCTATCTATCTATCCATCTATCTATCTAACTATCTATCTATCTATCTATCTATCTATCTATCTATCTATGTATCTATGGATTTCTCTCTCTCTTTCTATATATATTTATATATATATGGTGATTTTTATAACAAAAGGCTGTGTTTTCCCTAGACATTTGAGATCCAACAGGCCGCTCTAGCACCTCCACCTCCCCGCAGTGTGGACACCGGGCGTTCCAGAGCCACAATTCAGCATGATCTCTTTTCATCCCAGACGCCCCGGGGCTCCTTCCTAAGTCCTCAGCTCCTTCCCGCTTTCCGCAGTGGAAATCAGACTTCAGGACGGAAGCAGACACCTCCCTCGCCCTCACCTTTCTGCCTGGGATGGTCGTGATGGTCCCCGTGGACGCATTCAAAATGAAGAAATGAAAGCTCAGAGAGCTGATCGCAAAGCTCCTAAGGCACGGAGGCCGAATTCAGACCCACAGCTGTCTGCAGTGTCTCCCAGCTGACCTCTTTCCAGCGGGTGACGGCCCCCATGGACGGAGGGGCCAGAGCATCCCTGGCTACGCTGTCTGTGGGTGGCCGTGAACCCTGCAAGAGGATACATAGACGAATGAGACGTAGTTTGTACCTCTAGGAGCTCAAAGTGTCAGTGAGTGCTCCTCCAACTTCGCTACCCCAGTACCCGCAGATGACCGAGCATCGCCCACAGAGCCCCGGGAGGGCTGTGCATTTGCCGCAAGTGAGCCTTTTCTCTGAAGTCTGCGATTCTGGCTAGAAATGGACGTCACCAGAGAGCTTTTTGCCAAAGCTACCATATACATATATATGCATATATATGTTCATCTATATGCATATATATGTATATGGTGGATTTTCGAAGGAAACCTGCGTGGACCCCTGCTCTACCACAGAAGGCAGGCCGCTCCTCGCACCTCCACCTCCCCGCAGTGTGGACACCGGGCGTTCCAGAGCCACAATTCAGCATGATCTCTTTTCATCCCAGAGGCCCCGGGGCTCCTTCCTAAGGCCTCGGCTCCTTCCAGCTTTCCGCAGTGGAAATCAGACTTCAGGTCGGAAGCAGACACCTCCCTCGCCCTCACCTTTCTGCCTGGGATGGTCGTGATGGTCCCCGTGGACGCATTCAAAATGAAGAAATGAAAGGCTCAGAGAGCTGATCGCAAAGCTCCTAAGGCACGGAGGCCGAATTCAGACCCACAGCTGTCTGCAGTGTCTCCCAGCTGACCTCTTTCCAGCGGGTGACGGCCCCCATGGGCGGAGGGGCCAAAGCATCCCTGGCTACGCTGTCTGTGGGTGGCCGTGAACCCTGCAAGAGGATACAGAGACGAATGAGACGTACTTTGTACCTCTAGGAGCTCAAAGTGTCAGTGAGTGCTCCTCCAACTTCGCTACCCCAGTACCCGCAGATGACCGAGCATCGCCCACAGAGCCCAAAGGCCCCGGGAGGGCTGTGCATTTGCCGCAAGTGAGCCTTTTCTCGGAAGTCTGCGATTCTGGCTCAAAATGGACGTCACCAGAGAGCTTTTCGCCAAAGCTACCATATACATATATATGCATATATATATTCATCTATATGCATATATATGTATATGGTGGATTTTGAAGGAAACCTGCCTGGACCCCTGCTCTACCACAGGAGACAGGCCGCTCCTCGCACCTCCACCTCCCCGCAGTGTGGACACCGGGCGTTCCAGAGCCACAATTCAGCATGATCTCTTTTCATCCCAGAGGCCCAGGGCTCCTTCCTAAGGCCTCGGCTCCTTCCCGCTTTCCGCAGTGGAAATCAGACTTCAGGACGGAAGCAGACACCTCCCTCGCCCTCACCTTTCTGCCTGGGATGGTCGTGATGGTCCCCGTGGACGCATTCAAAATGAAGAAATGAAAGGCTCAGAGAGCTGATCGCAAAGCTCTAAGGCACGGAGGCCGAATTCAGACCCACAGCTGTCTGCAGTGTCTCCCAGCTGACCTCTTTCCAGCGGGTGACGGCCCCCATGGACGGAGGGGCCAAAGCATCCTGGCTACGCTGTCTGTGGGTGGCCGTGAACCCTGCAAGAGGATACAGAGACGAATGAGACGTAGTTTGTACCTCTGGAGCTCAAAGTGTCAGTGAGTGCTCCTCCAACTTCGCTACCCCAGTACCCGCAGATGACCGAGCATCGCCCACAGAGCCCCAAGGCCCCGGGAGGGCTGTGCATTTGCCGCAAGTGAGCCTTTTCTCGGAAGTCTGCGATTCTGGCTCGAAATGGACGTCACCAGAGCTTTTTGCCAAAGCTACCATATACATATATATGCATATATATGTTCATCTATATGCATATATATGTATATGGTGGATTTTCGAAGGAAACCTGCGTGGACCCCTGGTCTACCACAGAAGACAGGCCGCTCCTAGCACCTCCACCTCCCGCAGTGTGGACACCGGGCGTTCCAGAGCCCCAATTCAGCATGATCTCTTTTCATCCCAGAGGCCCCGGGGCTGCTTCCTAAGGCCTCGGCTCCTTCCCGCTTTCCGCAGTGGAAATCAGACTTCAGGACGGAAGCAGACACCTCCCTCTCCCTCACCTTTCTGCTGGGATGGTCGTGATGGTCCCCGTGGACGCATTCAAAATGAAGAAATGAAAGGCTCAGAGAGCTGATCGCAAAGCTCCTAAGGCACGGAGGCCGAATTCAGACCCCAGCTGTCTGCAGTGTCTCCCAGCTGACCTCTTTCCAGCGGGTGACGGCCCCCATGGACGGAGGGGCCAAGCATCCCTGGCTACGCTGTCT
The DNA here is from genome assembly GCF_902729225.1 of Pteropus medius. Lineage (NCBI taxonomy): Eukaryota > Metazoa > Chordata > Mammalia > Chiroptera > Pteropodidae > Pteropus > Pteropus medius. The sequence goes on along the minus strand of NW_024356067.1, from coordinate 1,451 downwards.
GTGGGTGGCCGTGAACCCTGCAAGAGGATACAGAGACGAATGAGACGTAGTTTGTACCTCTAGGAGCTCAAAGTGTCAGTGAGTGCTCCTCCAACTTCGGTACCCCAGTACCCGCAGATGACCGAGCATGGCCCACAGAGCCCCAAGGCCCCGAGAGGGCTGTGCATTTGCCGCAAGTGAGCCTTTTCTCGGAAGTCTGCGATTCTGGCTCGAAATGGACATCACCAGAGAGCTTTTTGCCAAAGCTACCATATACATATATATGCATATATATGTTCATCTATATGCATATATATGTATATGGTGGATTTTCAAAGGAAACCTGCGTGGACCCCTGCTCTACCACAGAGACAGGCCGCTCCTCGCACCTCCACCTCCCGCCCAGTGTGGACAGGCGTTCCAGAGCCACAATTCAGCATGATCTCTTTTCATCCCAGAGGCCCCAGGGGCTCCTTCCTAGACACCGGCTCCCTTCCCGCTCGCAGTGGAAATCAGACTTCAGGACGGAAGCAGACACCTCCCTCGCCCTCACCTTTCTGCCTGGGATGGTCGTGATGGTCCCGTGGGCCTTGTTCAAAATGAAGAAATGAAAGGCTCAGAGGCTGATGCCAGCTCTAAGGCCGCGGAGGGCCAGGTTCAGACCCACAGCTGTCTGCAGTGTCTCCCAGCTGACCTCTTTCCAGCGGGTGACGGCCCCCATGGACGGAGGGGCCAAAGCATCCCTGGCTACGCTGTCTGTGGGTGGCCGTGAACCCTGCAAGAGGATACAGAGACGAATGAGACGTACTTTGTGCCTCTAGGAGCTCAAAGTGTCACTGAGTGCTCCTCCAACTTCGCTACCCCAGTACCCGCAGATGACCGAGCATCGCCCACAGAGCCCCAAGGCCCCGGGAGGGCTGTGCATTTGCCGCAAGTGAGCCTTTTCTCGGAAGTCTGCGATTCTGGCTCGAAATGGACGTCACCAGAGCTTTTTGCCAAAGCTACCATATACATATATATGCATATATATGTTCATCTATATGCATATATATGTATATGGTGGATTTTCGAAGGAAACCTGCGTGGACCCCTGCTCTACCACAGAAGACAGGCCGCTCCTCGCACCTCCACCTCCCCGCAGTGGGGACACCGGGCGTTCCAGAGCCACAATTCAGCATGATCTCTTTTCATCCCAGAGGCCCCGGGGCTCCTTCCTAAGACCTCGGCTCCTTCCCGCTTTCCGCAGTGGAAATCAGACTTCAGGACGGAAGCAGACACCTCCCTCGCCCTCACCTTTCTGCCTGGGATGGTCGTGATGGTCCCCGTGGACGCATTCAAAATGAAGAAATGAAGGCTCAGAGAGCTGATCGCAAAGCTCCTAAGGCACGGAGGCCGAATTCAGACCCACAGCTGTCTGCAGTGTCTCCCAGCTGACCTCTTTCCAGCGGGTGACGGCCCCCATGGACGGAGGG
>NW_024356066.1:0-3522 GCF_902729225.1 Pteropus medius | reverse complement strand
GACCCTATCCCAAACCCTAACCATAACCCTAACCATATCCCTAACCTTAAAATTAAGGTAACCCTAACCCTAGCCCTAACCCTAAAAATCATCCTACTCTAACCTCTTACACTAACCCTAACCTTAAACACTAATCCTAACTCTAAACTCTTTCCCTAACCCTATACAAAACTAAACACTAAAAGTAAACCTAAACCTACCTTTAAACATAACTCTAACCCTAATCCTAACCTTAATCCAAACCCTATCCCTAACACTAATCCTAACTCTAACATCATATCCTAACACTAACCATAAACATGACAGCAACCCTAACCCAAAACATAATGCTATACCTAAACCTAAACCTAACCATAACCCTAACTTCAAGACTAACACCAACCTTAACCCTAAACCATAATCCTAACCCTACTCTTACGCAAACCCTAAATTTTACACTAAAAATAATCCTAAACATATCCCCTGAACCTAACCTAACCCAAATCCAAATTTAACTCTAAAACTAACTCTAACCCTATCCTAACCCTAAATATTACAGAAACTTTAAACATAACCCTAAGTCTAACTTTAACCCAGATCCTAACTCTAAGACTAAAGCTAATCCTAAACCTAATTCTAACCTTAAACCTAAATTTTACAGTAAGAATAACCCTAAACCTAACCCAAAACCCTAACTCTAACCGTAATCGTATCGCTAATCTTAACCTTAACAGTAACCCTAACCCTAATCCTAACCCTAAACTTAATGTAACCCTAAACCTAAACCTAAGCCTAAACCCCAAACCTAAACATAAACATAAACCTTTACCCTAACCCTAATCCTTACCCGAACTTAAAGCTAAAACTAACCGTAAACCTAATACTAATCCTAACACTTATCCTAACTCTAAACTCTTACCCTAATCCTAACCCTTACCTTAACACTAATCTAAACCTAACCCTAATTGTAACCTTAAACTAATCCTAATCCTAATCCTAACACGAACACTCATCTAAACTCTAACCTCTTACACTGACCCTAACCTTAAACATAACTGTAATCCTAACTCAAACCATAACGCTAAACCGAAACATTACCCTATCCCTACCCATACCCCTAAGCCTAACAGAACCCTAACTAAACCCTAAAACTAACCTTAAGCCTAACCCTAATCCTAAACCTATCCCTAATCTTAACGTAACCCTAAACCTAATCCTAAACCTAACAGTAGTCCTTTTCTAAACTCTTACCCTAACCCCAACCCTAGACTGAACACTAAAAATAAAACTAACCTGAAACCCTAAATCTAAAGCTAACCCTAACACTAACCCCAAATCTAACTCAACCATAACCCTATCCCTAACCCTAACACTAACACTACCTCAAAACGCTTACCGTAAATCACACCATAATCATAACCCTAACCTAAACTTAACTGTAATAGTAACCCTGAAAGAATCCTAATTATATTCCTAACACTAAAACTAATCATAGCTCTAACATCATATTCTATCACTAATCCTAAACAAATCTGTAACCCTAAACGAAACCATAAAGCTAAACCATAAAGCTAAACCTAACCCTAACCATAACACTAAGCATAACACCAACCCTAACACTAAAACTTCAACCTAACACAAATTCTTAATTGAACCCTAAATTTTACACTAACAATAATCCCAACCTTAACCCATAACCCTAAACCTAACTCAAACCCTTATTTAACTCGAAAACTAACTGTAAACCTACCCTCACTCCAAATATTACCCAAACCTTAATCGTAACCCTAACACTAAACCTAACTGAGATCTAACTGTAAATCTAAAGCTAATTCTAACCCACCCTAATTTTACAGTAAGAATAACACTAACCATACCCTCATATCCTAATACTAACCCTAAACCTAACGCTAATCTTAACCCTAACAGTAACCCACACCCTAACCTTAAACCTAAACTCTAACCCTAATCCTAACCCAAACCCTAACATTAACCATAACTCGAACTTAACCCTACCCCAAACTCTAACCCTAACAATAATTCTAACTCTTAAATCTTATCCTAACCCTAACCCTAACCTTAACCTTAACCTAAATTTAACTCTAACCGGAACCCTAAATTAATTCTAACCCTATTCCGAAACCTAACATAAATTCTAACTATAAAATCATATCCTAACATTAAACTTAAACATAACTATAACCCCAACCCAAACCATAACGCAGACTAAACGTAAACCTAACCCTAACAATAGTACTAAACCTAACACTAACCTGAACTATAACCCTAAACCTAACTCTAAACGTAACTCTAATTTTAACGAAACCCATAACCTAAACCTAACCGTAACAGTAAACTCTAACCCTAAACCTAATCATAAACCCTAACTATAACCCTATCACTTACCCTAACCGAAACCTACACTTACTCCTAACACTAAACATAAACATAACCATAACACTAACCTTAACATAACACTAACCCTCACCCAAAACCTAATATTTATCCTAACTCTAAAGTCTTACCCTAATCCTAAACTTACCTTAACCCTAACAGTAAACCTAACCCTAACCTTAACCTAACCCTAAACCTAATCCTAACACTAAACTTAACGAAACTCTGACCCTAACACTAACTCTAACACTAGTTGTAACTCTAAACTCTTACCCTAACGCTAATCCTAACCTTAACCATAATCTAAACTTCACCCTAACCATGACTCTAAAATAATCGTACCCTAATCATAACCCTAACACTAATTTTAACTCTAAACTTTAACCATGACCCTAACCATAAACACAATAGTAACTATTACCCAAAACATAACGCTACCCGTAACCCTAACCCAAAACCTAACTCTAACCTTAAGCCTAACCCTAACTCTAGCCTTAAGGTACCTTAATCCTTACCCTAACCCTAACACTAATCCAAACTCTAAATTCTTCACTAACCCTAACTCTATACTTAACACTAACCCTAACCTTAAACCCAAACCCTAACATAACCCTAAACAGAACCCGAACTGAAAACTAACCCTAACCCTCACCTTAATGTAACCCTAACCCTAAAATTAAACTTAACCCTAACCTTAACATAACCCTCATCCTATCCCTAACCCTAACCCTAACACAAATCCTAACTCTAAACTCTTACCCTAACCCTTAGAGTGATCTGAAACCTAACGTAAACTTAAACCTAACCATAACCCTGAAATAATTTTAACTCTAAAGTTAACGAAACACTAACCCTAACCCTAACCATAACACTAATCCTAACTCTAATCTCTTACCATAACCCTAACAGTGATCTTAACCCTAAACTAAACTTAAACCTATCTGTTAGCCTAAACGAGTCCTATCCTTAATCATAACCCTAAAACTAATCCTAACACTAACCTCTTACCCTAACAATAACTCTAAAGATATCTGTACCCCTAAACCAAATGTTAACGCTAAACCTAAAGCCAACCCTAACCTGAACCATAATCCTAAACCTAAAACAGCCCTAACCCTAAACCCTAACCATAACACAAACCCTAATCTT
>NW_024356065.1:0-936 GCF_902729225.1 Pteropus medius | reverse complement strand
TTAGAGTTAGGATTAGTTTTAGGGTTAGCGTTAGGGGTAGGGTTTGGTTAGGGTTAGGGTGAGGGTTAGAGTTAGGATTACGGTTTAGGGTTAGGGTTTGGGGTTAGTCTTAGGGTTATTCTTAGTGCAAAATTTAGAGTTAGGTTTCGAATTACGGTTAGAATTAGCTTTAAATTTAAAGTTCGGATCTGCGTTAGGGTTAGTGTTAGGGTTACATTTAAGGTTACAGTTAGATTTAGGGTTCACGTTGGGGATAGAGTGAGTTTTAGAATTAAATTAGGGTTAGGGTTAGGTTTAGGGTTAGGGCTTAAAGTTAGGGGTATTGTTAGTGTAATATTTAGCATTACAATTAGGGTTATGGTTAGGTTTAGAATTTCAGGTGAGAATTGTGTTAGGCTTATGGTTAATATTAGAATTAGGATTAGCTTTAATTTTATGGATAGGGTAGGTGTTAGTATTAGGGTTAGGGATAGGATTATTGTTAGGTTTCAAGTACGGTTTATTTTAGTTTTCAGTTTATGGTTAAGATTAAGGTTAGTTTTAGGCTGGTGTTAGTGTTTGGGGTATATTTAGAGTAAGGTTATGGTACTGTGAGTGTTATGATTTAGGATTTGGTTTAAGGTTAACGTTAAAGTTAGCGTTAGTGTTGGGTTAGGTTAGGGTTAGTGTTAGAGTTAGTGTTAGGGTTAGTGTTAGTATTAGGATTAGCATTAGGTTTAGGGTTAGGGTTACTGTAAGTGGTTATCATTAGGGTTATTTTTAACTTAAAATTTAGGGTTTAGATTAATGTTAGGGTTAGAGTTAGAATTAGCGTTAGGATTAGCTTTAGATTTAGGGTTAATTTCAAGGTTAGTCGTAGGGTTAGGGTTAAGTTTATACTTTAGTTTTAGGGTCAGGGTTAGGGTTACGTTTAGGGACAGGATTACCGTTAGGGTT
>NW_024356064.1:0-994 GCF_902729225.1 Pteropus medius | reverse complement strand
TCCTCTCTAGCAAGGATCTGTATGGCCGCCAGTTCTTCCTGTCACTGGTTTCTAACTTAAAGTCCTAGTACAAGGGGAGCTGGGAAGGTGCCTGGGACTGTCACCTCATGTAGGGCAGGCATGTTGTGTTTCGTATGGTGGGGAGTTCCTCAACCATAAGAGGTTCAAAAAAACCCTGATAATTGTCTATGTGGCAATGTGCTGTTGAAACTAAGGTTTAGCTCCCTATCAGATTTATGGGATATACTGAGATCTCTAAATGTTTTTGTTTTTAAAGAGAGCAACAAACAAATGAGCTAAGAATCAGCAAAGAGCCAAAAAGAACAAAAAGTAAACAGAAAAGTAGACATAAAATAATCGTAGAGGTCAAAATACCATTAAGAGTTGTTGACAAAGGGCCACCAGAAGAGTAATTCAAAACACCCAAGAGCTGTGTTTTAGGCAAAAGCAACCAAGTTAGGCAAACTTCCAAAATATCTACTCAAGGGAGAAAAAGCCAACTGAAACGAAATGAGAAAGGGGATACGTCATCAGCTCTTACCTGGGTGACCACTGAACCCCCGAACTCGTCTCCCAGCTGCCACTTTTGTCTCCTGCCCCAACACTCCATGTAGCCCCCAAACCGATCTTCTTAAAATGTACATTAGATCATGTCACTTTTGGCATTAAATCCTCCAGTATCTTCCCATTGCCATTAGAATACATCCAATCTCCTCACGGTGGCCAAGAATGATGTCGCCTGTGCCTAGCTCTTGGCCTCCTTTATCATAACCTGCCTGCCTTTTCTTCAGACCTTTTTTTTTCTTTTCTAATCTGCCAAGCTTTGGAGCCTTAGCAATGCTGGCCCCTTGGCCTTGACAATCAAGTAGGCAATCAAGTAGACTGTTTCCCGCGAAACCTCAGCTCCTTCTTGTCCCGCTGGAGACCCCGTTTCTGACTCCCGTGTGCCAAGCAGCCATCTTCATCACAGTACCTTGCTGAATCATCTTCTTGT
>NW_024356063.1:0-9017 GCF_902729225.1 Pteropus medius | reverse complement strand
TATATGTATATGGTAGCTTTGGCAAAAAGCTCTCTGGTCACGTCCATTTTGAGCCAGAATCGCAGACTTCCGAGAAAAGGATCACTTGCAGCATATGAACAGCCCTCCCGGGGCCTTGGGGCTCTGTGGGCCATGCCTGGTCATCTGCGGGTACTGGGTTGGCGAAGTTGGAGGAGCACTCACTGACACTTTGAGCTCCTAGAGGTACAAACTACGTGTCATTCGTCTCTGCATCCTCTTGCAGGGGTCAGGGCCGCCCACAGACAGCGTACCCGGGGATGCTTTGGCCCCTCCGTCCATGGCGGCCGTCACCCACTGTAAAGAGTTCATTTGGGAGATACTGCAGAGAGCTGTGGGTCTGAACTCGGCCTCCGTGCCTTAGGAGCTTTGCGATCAGCTCTTTGAGCCTTTCATTTCTTCATTTTGAATGCGTCCACGGGGACCATTACGTCCATCCCAGGCTGAAAGGTGAGGGAGAGGGAGGTGTCTGCTTCCGTCCTGAAGTCTGATTTCCACTGCGGAAAGCGGGAAGGAGCCCCGGGGCCTCCGGGATGAAAAGAGATCATGCTGAATTGTGGCTCTGGTACGCCCGGTGTCCACACTGCGGGGTGTGGAGGTGCTAGCAGCGGCCTGTCTTCTGTGTTAGACCAGGGGTCCACGCATGTTTCCTTCGAAAATCCACCATATACATATAGATGCATATAGATGAATATATATATGCATCTATATGTATATGGTAGCTATGGCGAAAAGCTCTCTGTTGACGTCCTATTTGAGCCAGAATCGCAGACTTCCGAGAAAAGGCTCACTTGCGTCAAATGCACAGCCCTTCCGGGGCCTTGGGGCTCTGTGGGCCATGCCCGGTCTTCTGCGGGTACTGGGGTGGCGAAGTTGGAGGAGCACTCACTGACACTTTGAGCTCCTAGAGGTACAAACTACGTCTCATTCGTCTCTGCATCCTCTTGCAGGGGTCAGCGCCGCCCACAGACAGCGTACCCGGGGATGCTTTGGCCCTCCGTCATGGCGGCCGTCACCCGCTGGAAAGAGTTCAGTTGGGAGACACTGCAGACAGCTGTGGGTCTGAATTCGGCCTCCGTGCCTTAGGAGCTTTGCGATCAGCTCTTTGAGCCTTTCATTTCTTCATTTTGAATGCGTCCACGGGGACCATTACGACCATCCCAGGCTGAAAGGTGAGGGAGAGGGAGGTGTCTGCTTCCGTCCTGAATTCTGATTTCCACTGCGGAAAGCGGGAAGGAGCCGAGGCTGAGGAAGGAGCCCCGGGGCCTCTGGGATGAAAAGAGATCATGCTGAATTGTGGCTCTGGAACGACCGGTGTCCACACTGCGGGGAGGTGGAGGTGCTAGGAGCGGCCTGTCTTCTGTGGTAGACCAGGGGTCCACGCAGGTTTCCTTCGAAAATCCACCATATACATATATATGCATACAGATGAACATATATATGCATATATATGTATATGGTAGCTTTGGCAAAAAGCTCTCTGGTGACGTCCATTTCGAGCCACAATCGCAGACTTCCGAGAAAAGGCTCACTTGCGGCAAATGCACAGCCCTCCCGGGGCCTTGGGGCTCTGTGGGCGATGCTCGGTCATCTGCGGGTACTGGGGTACCGAAGTTGGAGGAGCACTCACTGACACTTTGAGCTCCTAGAGGTACAAACCACGTCTCATTCGTCTCTGTATGCTCTTGCAGGGTTCAGGGCCACCCACAGACAGCGTACCCAGGGATGCTTTGGCCCCTGCGTCCATGGCGGCCGTCACCCGCTGGAAAGAGTTCAGTTGGAGACACTGCAGACAGCTGTGGGTCTGAATTCGGCCTCCGTGCCTTTGGAGCTTTGCGATCAGCTCTCTGAGCCTTTCATTTCTTCATTTTGAATGCGTCCACGGGGACCATCACGACCATCCCAGGCAGAAAGGTGAGGGCGAGGGAGGTGTCTGCTTCCGTCCTGAAGTCTGATTTCCACCGCGGAAAGCGGGAAGGAGCCGAGGCCTTAGGAAGGAGCCCCGGGGCCTCTGGGATGAAAAGAGATCATGCTGAATTGTGGCTCTGGAACGCTCGGTGTCCACACTGCGGGGAGGTGGAGGTGCTAGGAGCGGCCCGTCTTCTGTGGTAGGCCAGGGGTCCACGCAGGTTTCCTTCGAAAATCCACCATATACATATATATGCATATAGATGAAGATATATATGCATATATATGTATATGGTAGCTTTGGCAAAAAGCTCTCTGGTGACGTCCATTTTGAGCCAGAATCGCAGACTTCCGAGAAAAGGCTCACTTGCGGCAAATGCACAGCCCTCCCGGGGCCTTGGGGCTCTCTGGGCGATGCTCGGTCATCTGCGGATACTGGGGTACCGAAGTTGGAGGGGCACTCACTGACACTTTGAGCTCCTAGAGGTACAAACTACGTCCCATTCGTCTCTGTATGCTCTTGCACGGGTAAGGGTCACCCAGAGACAGCGTACCCAGGGATACTTTGGCCCCTGCGTCCATGGCGGCCGTCACCCGCTGGAAAGAGTTCAATTGGGAGACACTGCAGACAGCTGTGGGTCTGAATTCGGCCTCCGTGCCTTAGGAGCTTTGCGATCAGCTCTTTGAGCCTTTCATTTCTTCATTTTGAATGCGTCCACGGGGACCATTACGACCATCCAGGCTGAAAGGTGAGGGAGAGGGAGGTGTCTGCTTCCGTCCTGAAGTCTGATTTCCACTGCGGAAAGCGGGAAGGAGCCGAGGCCTTAGGAAGGAGCCCGGGGCCTCTGGGATGAAAAGAGATCATGCGGAATTGTGGCTCTGGAACGCCCGGTGTCCCCACTGCGGGGAGGTGGAGGTGCTAGGAGTGGCCTGTCTTCTGTGGTAGACCAGGGGTCCACGCAGGTTTCCTTCGAAAATCCACCATATACATATATATGCATATAGATGAACATATATATGCATATATATGTATATGGTAGCTTTGGCAAAAAGCTCTCTGGTGACGTCCATTTCGAGCCAGAATCGCAGACTTCCGAGAAAAGGCTCACTTGCGGCAAAATGCACAGCCCTCCCGGGGCCTTGGGGCTCTGTGGGCGATGCTCGGTCATCTGCGGGTACTGGGGTACCGAAGTTGGAGGAGCACTCACTGACACTTGAGCTCCTAGAGGTACAAACTACGTCTCATTCGTCTCTGTATGCTCTTGCAGGGTTCAGGGCCACCCACAGACAGCGTACCCAGGGATGCTTTGGCCCCTGAGTCCATGGAGGCCGTCACCCGCTGGAAAGAGTTCAGTTGGGAGACACTGCAGACAGCTGTGGGTCTGAATTCGGCCTCCGTGCCTTAGGAGCTTTGCGATCAGCTCTTTGATCCTTTCATTTCTTCATTTTGAATGCGTCCACGGGGACCATTACGACCATCCCAGGCAGAAAGGTGAGGGAGAGGGAGGTGTCTGCTTCCGTCCTGAAGTCTGATTTCCACTGCGAAAGCGGGAAGGAGCCGAGGCCTTAGGAAGGAGCCCCGGGGCCTCTGGGATGAAAAGAGATCATGCTGAATTGTGGCTCTGGAACGCCCGGTGTCCACACTGCGGGGAGGTGGAGGTGCTCGGAGCGGCCTGTCTTCTGTGGTAGACCAGGGGTCCACGCAGGTTTCCTTCGAAAATCCACCATATACATATATATGCATATAGATGAACATATATATGCATATATATGTATATGGCAGCTTTGGCAAAAAGCTCTCTGGTGACGTCCATTTTGAGCCAGAATCGCAGACTTCCGAGAAAAGGCTCACTTGCGGCAAATGCACAGCCCTCCCGGGCCTTGGGGCTCTGTGGGCGATGCTCGGTCATCTGCGGGTACTGGGGTACCGAAGTTGGAGGAGCACTCACTGACACTTTGAGCTCCTAGAGGTACAAACTACGTCCCATTTGTCTCTGTATGCTCTTGCAGGGTTTAGGGCCACCCACAGACAGCGTACCCAGGGATGCTTTGGCCCCTGCGTCCATGGCGGCCGTCACCCGCTGGAAAGAGTTCAGTTGGGAGACACTGCAGACAGCTGTGGGTCTGAATTCGCCTCCGTGCCTTAGGAGCTTTGCGATCAGCTCTTTGAGCCTTTCATTTCTTCCTTTTGAATGCGTCCACGGGGACCATTACGACCATCCCGGGCAGAAAGGTGAGGGAGAGGAGGTGTCTGCTTCCGTCCTGAAGTCTGATTTCCACTGCGGAAAGCGGGAAGGAGCCGAGGCCTTAGGAAGGAGCCCCGGGGCCTCTGGGATGAAAAGAGATCATGCTGAATTGTGGCTCTGAACGCCCGGTGTCCACACTGCGGGGAGGTGGAGGTGCGAGGAGCGGCCTGTCTTCTGTGGTAGAGCAGGGGTCCAGGCAGGTTTCCTTCGAAAATCCACCATATACATATATATGCATATAGATGAACATATATATGCATATATATGTATATGGTAGCTTTGGCAAAACGCTCTCTGGTGACGTCCATTTTGAGCCAGAATCGCAGACTTCCGAGAAAAGGCTCACTTGTTGCAAATGCACAGCCCTCCCGGGGCCTTGGGGCTCTGTGGGCGATGCTCGGTCATCTGCTGGTACTGGGGTACCGAAGTTGGAGGAGCACTCACTGACACTTTGAGCTCCTAGAAGTACAAACTACGTCTCATTCGTCTCTGTATGCTCTTGCAGGGTTCAGGGCCACCCACAGACAGCGTACCCAGGGATGCTTTGGCTCCTGCGTCCATGGCGGCCGTCACCCGCTGGAAAGAGTTCAGTTGGGAGACAGTGCAGACAGCTGTGGGTCTGAATTCGGCCTCCGTGCCTTAGGAGCTTTGCGATCAGCTCTTTGAGCCTTTCATTTCTTCATTTTGAATGTGTCCACGGGGACCATTACGACCATCCCAGGCTGAAAGGTGAGGGAGAGGGAGGTGTCTGCTTCCGTCCTGAAGTCTGATTTCCACTGCGGAAAGCGGGAAGGAGCCGAGGCCTGAGGAAGGAGCCCTGGGCCCTCTGGGATGAAAAGAGATCATGCAGAATTGTGGCTCTGGAACGCCCGGTGTCCACACTGCGGGGAGGTGGAGGTGCTAGGAGCGGCCTGTCTTCTGTGGTAGACCAGGGGTCCACGCAGGTTTCCTTCGAAAATCCACCATATACATATATATGCATATAGATGAACATATATATGCATATATATGTATATGGTAGCTTTGGCAAAACGCTCTCTGGTGACGTCCATTTTGAGCCAGAATCGCAGACTTCCGAGAAAAGGCTCACTTGCGGCAAATGCACAGCCCTCCTGGGGCCTTGGGGCTCTGTGGGCGATGCTCGGTCATCTGCGGGTACTGGGGTAGCGAAGTTGGAGGAGCACTCACTGACACTTTGAGCTCCTAGAGGTACAAACTACGTCTCATTCGTCTCCGTATGCTCTTGCAGGGTTCAGGGCCACCCACAGACAGCGTACACAGGGATGCTTTGGCCCCTGCGTCCATGGCGGCCGTCACCCGCTGGAAAGAGTTCAGTTGGGAGACACTGCAGACAGCTGTGGGTCCGAATTCGGCCTCCGTGCCTTAGGAGCTTTGCGATCAGCTCTTTGAGCCATTCATTTCTTCATTTTGAATGCGTCCACGGGGACCATTACGACCATCCCAGGCAGAAAGGTGAGGGAGAGGGAGGTGTCTGCTTCCGTCCTGAAGTCTGATTTCCACTGCGGAAAGCGGGAAGGAGCCGAGGCCTTAGGAAGGAGCCCCGGGGCCTCTGGGATGAAAAGAGATCATGCTGAATTGTGGCTCTGGAAAGCCCGGTGTCCCCACTGCGGGGAGGTTGAGGTGCTAGGAGCGGCCTGTCTTCTGTGGTAGACCAGAGGTCCACGCAGGTTTCCTTCGAAAATCCACCATATACATATATATGCATATAGATGAACATATATATGCATATATATGTATATGGTAGCTTTGGCAAAAAGCTCTGGTGACGTCCATTTCGAGCCAGAATCGCAGACTTCCGAGAAAAGGCTCACTTGCGGCAAATGCACAGCCCTCCCGGGGCCTTGGGGCTCTGTGGGCGATGCTCGGTCATCTGCGGGTACTGGGGTACTGAAGTTGGAGGAGCACTCACTGACACTTTGAGCTCCTAGTGGTACAAACTACGTCTCATTCGTCTCTGTATGCTCTTGCAGGGTTCAGGGCCACCCACAGACAGCGTACCTAGGGATGCTTTGGCCCCTGCGTCCATGGCGGCTGTCACCCGCTGGAAAGAGTTCAGTTGGGAGACACTGCAGACAGCTGTGGGTCTGAATTCGGCCTCCGTGCCTTAGGAGCTTTGCGATCAGCTCTTTGAGCCTTCATTTCTTCATTTTGAATGCATCCCCGGGGATCATTACGACCATCCCAGGCAGAAAGGTGAGGGAGAGGGAGGTGTCTGCTTCCGTCCTGAAGTCTGATTTCCACTGCGGAAAGCGGGAAGGAGCCGAGGCCTGAGGAAGGAGCCCTGGGGCCTCCGGGATGAAAAGAGATCATGCTGAATTGTGGCTCTGGAACGCCCGGTGTCCACACTGCGGGGAGGTGGAGGTGCTAGCAGCGGCCTGTCTTCTGTGGTAGACCAGGGGTCCACGCAGGTTTTCTTCGAAAATCCACCATATACATATATATGCATATAGATGAATATACATATGCATATATATGTATATGGTAGCTTTGGCGAAAAGCTCTCTGGTGACGTCCATTTGGAGCCAGAATCGCAGACTTCCGAGAAAAGGCTCACTTGCGGCAAATGCACAGCCCTCCCGGGGCCTTGGGGCTCTGTGGGCCATGCCCGGTCATCTGCGGGTACTGGGGTGGCGAAGTTGGAGGAGCACTCACTCACACTTTGAGCTCCTAGAGGTACAAACTACGTGTCATTCGTCTCTGCATCCTCTTGCAGGTTTCAGGGCCGCCCCCAGACAGCGTACCCGGGGATGCTTTGGCCCCTCCTTCCATGGCGGCCGTCACCCGCTGGAAAGAGTTCAGTTGGGAGACACTGCAGACAGCTGTGGGTCTGAATTCGGCCTCCGTGCCTTAGGAGCTTTGCGATCAGCTCTTTGAGCCTTTTATTTCTTCATTTTGAATGCGTCCATGGGGACCATTACGACCATCCCAGGCTGAAAGGTGAGGGAGAGGGAGGTGTCTGCTTCCGTCCTTAAGTCTGATTTCCACTGCGGAAAGCGTGAAGGAGCCGAGGCCTGAGGAAGGAGCCCCGGGGCCTCCGGGATAAAAAGAGATCATGCTGAATTGTGGCTCTGGAACGCCCGGTGTCCACACTGCGGGGAGGAGGAGGTGCTAGGAGCGGCCTGTCTTCTGTGGTAGACCAGGGGTCCACGCAGGTTTCCTTCAAAAATCCACCATATACATATATATGCATATAGATATATGCATATATATGTATATGGTAGCTTTGGCGGAAAGCTCTCTGGTGACGTCCATTTTGAGCCAGAATCGCAGACTTCGGAGAAAAGGCTCACTTGCGGCAAATGCACAGCCCTCCCGGGGCCTTGGGGCTCTGTGGGCGATGCTCGGTCAGCTGCGCATACTGAGGTACCGTAGTTGGAGGAGCACTCACTGACACTTTGAGCTCCTAGAGGTACAAACTACGTCCCATTCGTCTCTGTATGCTCTTGCAGGGTTCAGGGCCACCCACAGACAGCGTACCCAGGGATGCTTTGGCCCCTGCGTCCATGGCGGCCGTCACCCGCTGGAAACAGTTCAGTTGGGAGACACTGCAGACAGCTGTGGGTCTGAATTCGGCCTCCGTGCCTTAGGAGCTTTGCGATCAGCTCTTTTAGCCTTTCATTTCTTCGATTTGAATGTGTCCCCGGGGACCATTACGACCATCCCAGGCAGAAAGGTGAGGGAGAGGGAGGTGTCTGCTTCCGTCCTGAAGTCTGCTTTCCACTGCGGAAAGCGGGAAGGAGCCGAGGCCTGAGGAAGGAGCCCTGGGGCCTCTGGGATTAAAAGAGATCATGCTGAATTGTGGCTCTGGAACGCCCGGTGTCCCCACTGCGGGGAGGTGGAGGTGCTAGGAGCGGCCTGCCTTCTGTGGTAGACCAGGGGTCCACGTAGGTTTCCTTCGAAAATCCACCGTATACATATAGATGCCTATAGATGAATATATATAGGCATCTATATGTATATGGTAGCTTTGGCGAAAAGCTCTCTGGTGACGTCCATTTTGAGCCAGAATCGCAGACTTCCGAGAAAAGGCTCACTTGCGGCAAATGCACAGCCCTCCCGGGGCCTTGGGGCTCTGTGGGTCATGCCCGGTCTTCTGCGGGTACTGGGGTGGCGAAGTTGGAGGAGCACTCACTGACACTTTGAGCTCCTAGAGGTACAAACTACGTCTCATTCTTCTCTGTATCCTCTTGCAGGGTTCACGGCCACCCACAGACAGCGTAGCCAGGGATGCTTTGGCCCCTCCGTCCATGGGGGCCGTCACCCGCTGGAAAGAGGTCAGCTGGGAGACACCGCAGACAGCTGTGGGTCTGAATTCGGCCTCCGTGCCTTAGGAGCTTTGCGATCAGCTCTCTGAGCCTTTCATTTCTTCATTTTGAATGCGTCCACGGGGACCATCACGACCATCCAAGGCAGAAAGGTGAGGGCGAGGGAGGTGTCTGCTTCCGTCCTGAAGTCTGATTTCCACTGCGGAAAGCGGGAAGGAGCCAAGGCCTGAGGAAGGAGCCCCGGGGCCTCTGGGATGAAAAGAGATCATGCTGAATTGTGGCTCTGGAACTCCCGGTGTCCACACTGCGCGGAGTTGGAGGTGCTAGGAGCGGCCTGTCTTCTGTGATAGACTAGTGGTCCACGCATGTTTCCTTCGAAAATCCACCATATACATATATATGCATATAGATGAATATATATATGCATATATATGTATATGGTAGCTTTGGCGAAAAGCTCTCTGGTGACGTCCATTTTGAGCCAGAATCGCAGACTTCCGAGAAAAGGCTCATTTGCGGCAAATGCATAGCCCTCCCGGGGCCTTGGGGCTCTGTGGGC
>NW_024356062.1:0-1021 GCF_902729225.1 Pteropus medius | reverse complement strand
TGATTAGTCAATTATATGGCAGTAAAGCTAGGGGTTGAAAAGTTTCCAGGTGCTTCTCATTTACATAACCATTTAATTTTTTATTATATTATTAAAAATTAGAAATAATTGTCTTAGGGATATGATAGTGGTTCATCTTTAAAAATTCTCTAGGGACTGATGCAAAAACTGGTTTAAATTCCCTTCCAGTGTAAAATGTACACCTGAGAATGTAATGAACACATCTCACCCCTTGAGAAGAGTCCCTGAGCCCAGGCTGGGGCTGCCAGATTCCAACTTCCCGCCAGAGCCAAGTGCTCTGGGCTTCCTTCTCTTAAGAACCAAATGAGTGGGGATGGGGCAGGGTTGGGTGGAAGGCTCAAGGCTGGGAAACATCAATGTTTGAAATGGAGCCAAACTTACCACTACAGATGGTGAGGTCACACTAAGTGTCACAGTTCCATGAGTGGGCTTTGCAGCCTTATGCCAGGGCCTTAACTCCCAGGGGACATAAGACCCTCTTGTTTTGCTGACCAAGTGTATGTGAGTAAGGAGGCTTTGGCTAGAAAGAAATGATAAAGATTTATTCAGGGATCTTAGTCTGCAAACTGGAAACACAACTAGGCAAAATCCCAGAAGCGTTCTGAAGAAGAAATAAAAAGTTAAGAGTTCTTAAAATCACAACCTGGAGAAAAATCGGTCCTGCATTCTCAGTGCTAGGATTGTGCCAAGATGGTTATCAGTCAGCTGTCAGGCGGTCTGGATGATAGATGCCAGGTGGGCTGGAGGATGGGCACCAGGAGGTCTGATGAAGTCCAGAATCCTTGAGAGGATAGTCTGAGGGTTGGTTATCTGCCAATAAATGAATGTTGAGGGGTATTAACATAGATCTGTAAAGTTCAAAAGTTTAGGTTCCCAGGCTAGTTAATACAAGAAAAAGAATGGTTCTCTTATTCCTCAATCTTCTTAATGTTAATAATTTAGCAGCTTGGTCAAAGTGACTCCAATTTGTATTTTCTCTATCTTCACTCTTCCTGTTCCA
>NW_024356061.1:0-12489 GCF_902729225.1 Pteropus medius | reverse complement strand
AGCATCCCCGGGTACGCTGTCTTTGGGCGGCCCTGAACCCTGTAAGAGGATGCAGAGACGAATGACACGTAGTTTGTACCTCTAGGAGCTCAAAGTGACAGTGAGTGCTCCTCCAACTTCGCCAGCCCAGTACCCGCAGATGACCGGGCATGGCCTGCAGAGCCCCAAGGCCCCGGGAGGGCTGTGCATTTGCCGCAAGTGAGCTTTTTCTCGGAAGTCTGCGATTCTGGCTCGAAATGGACGTCACCAGAGAGCTTTTTGCCAAAGCTACCATATACATATATATGCATATATATGTTCATCTATATGCATATATATGTATATGGTGGATTTTCGAAGGAAACCTGCGTGGACCCCTGCTCCACCACAGAAGACAGGCCGCTCCTCGCACCTCCACCTCCCCGCAGTGTGGTCACCGGGCGCTCCAGAGCCACAATTCAGCATGATCTCTTTTCATCCCAGAGGCCCCGGGGCTCCTTCCTAAGGCCTCTGCTCCTTCCTGCTTTCCGCATTGGAAATCAGACTTCAGGACGGAAGCAGACACCTCCTCTCCCTCACCTTTCTGCCTGGGATGGTCGTAATGGTCCCCGTGGACGCATTCAAAATGAAGAAATGAAAGGCTCAAAGAGCTGATCGCAAAGCTCCTAGGGCACGGAGGCCGAATTCAGACCCACAACTGTCTGCAGTGTCTCCCAACTGAACTCTTTCCAGCGGGTGACGGCCGCCATGGACGCAGGGGCCAAAGCATCCCTGGGTACGCTGTCTGTGGGTGGCCCTGAACCCTGCAAGAGCATACAGAGACGAATGAGACGTAGTTTGTACCTCTAGGAGGTCAAAGTGTCAGTGAGTGCTCCTCCAACTTCGGTACCCCAGTACCCGCAGATGACCGAGCATCGCCCACAGAGCCACAAGGCCCCGGGAGGGCTGTGCATTTGCCGCAAGTGAGCCTTTTCTCGGAAGTCTGCGATTCTGGCTCAAAATGGACGTCACCAGAGAGCTTTTTGCCAAAGCTACCATATACATATATATGCATATATATGTTCATCTATATGCATATATATGTATATGGTGGATTTTTGAAGGAAACCTGCGTGGAACCCTGGTCTACCACAGCAGACAGGCCGCTCCTAGCTCCTCCACCTCCCCGCAGTGTGGACACCGGGCGTTCCAGAGCCACAATTCAGCATGATCTCTTTTCATCCCAGAGGCCCCGGGGCTCCTTCCTAAGGCCTCGGCTCCTTCCCGCTTTCCGCAGTGGAAATCAGACTTCAGGACGGAAGTAGACACCTCCCTCGCCCTCACCTTTCTGCCTGGGATGGTCGTGATGGTCCCAGTGGACGCATTCAAAATGAAGAAATGAAAGGCTCAGAGAGCTGATCGCAAAGCTCCTAAGGCACGGAGGCCGAATTCAGACCCACAGCTGTCTGCGGTGTCTCCCAGGTGACCTCTTTCCAGCGGGTGACGGCCCCCATGGACGGAGGGGCCAAAGCATCCCTGGCTACGCTGTCTGTGGGTGGCCGTGAACCCTGCAAGAGGATACAGAGACGAATGAGACGTACTTTGTACCTCTAGGAGCTCAAAGTGTCAGTGTGTGCTCCTCCAACTTCGCTACCCCAGTACCCGCAGATGACCGAGCATCGCCCACAGAGCCCCAAGGCCCCGGGAGGGCTGTGCATTTGCCAAGTGAGCCTTTTCTCGGAAGTCTGCGATTCTGGCTCGAAATGGACGTCACCAGAGAGCTTTTTGCCAAAGCTACCATATACATATATATGCATATATATGTTCATCTATATGCATATATATGTATATGGTGGATTTTGGAAGGAAACCTGCGTGGACCCCTGGTCTACCACAGAAGACAGGCCGCTCCTAGCACCTCCACCTCCCGCAGTGTGGACACCGGGCGTTCCAGAGCCACAATTCAGCATGATCTCTTTTCATCCCAGAGGCCCCGGGGCTCCTTCCTAAGGCCTCGGCTCCTTCCCGCTTTCCGCAGTGGAAATCAGACTTCAGGACGGAGCAGACACCTCCCTCTCCCTCACCTTTCTGCCTGGGATGGTCGTAATGGTCCCCGTGGACGCATTCAAAATGAAGAAATGAAAGGCTCAAAGAGCTGATCGCAAAGCTCCTAAGGCACGGAGTCCAAATTCAGACCCACAGCTGTCTGCAGTGTCTCCCAACTGAACTCTTTCCAGCGGGTGACGGCCGCCATGGACAGGGGCCAAAGCATCCCTGGGTACGCTGTCTGTGGGTGGCCCTGAACCCTGCAAGAGCACACGGAGACGAATGAGACGTAGTTTGTACCTCTAGGAGCTCAAAGTGTCAGTGAGTGCTCCTCCAACTTCGCTACCCCAGTACCCGCAGATGACCCAGCATCGCCCACAGAGCCCCAAGGCCCCGGGAGGGCTGTGCATTTGCCGCAAGTGAGCCTTTTCTCGGAAGTCTGCGATTCTGGCTCGAAATGGACGTCACCAGAGAGCTTTTTGCCAAAGCTACCATATACATATATACGCATATATATGTTCATCTATATGCGTATATATGTATATGGTGGATTTTCGAAGGAAACCTCGTGGACCCCTGGTCTACCACAGAAGACAGGCCGCTCCTAGCACCTCCACCTCCCCGCAGTGTGGACACCGGGCGTTCCAGAGCCACAATTCAGCATGATCTCTTTTCATCCCAGAGGCCCCGGGGCTCCTTCCTAAGGCCACGGCTCCTTCCCGCTTTCCGCAGTGGAAATCAGACTTCAGGACGGAAGCAGACACCTCCCTCTCCCTCACCTTTCTGCCTGGGATGGTAGTAATGGTCCCCGGGGAGGCATTCAAAATGAAGAAATGAAAGGCTCAAAGAGCTGATCGTAAAGCTCCTAAGGCACGGAGGCCGAATTCAGACCCACAGCTGTCTGCAGTGTCTCCCAACTGAACTCTTTCCAGCAGGTGACGGCCGCCATGGACGGAGGGGCCAAAGCATCCCAGGGCACGCTGTCTGTGGGCGGCCCTGACCCCTGCAAGAGGATGCAGAGACGAATGACACGTAGTTTGTACCTCTAGGAGCTCAAAGTGTCAGTGAGTGCTCCTCCAACTTCGCCACCCCAGTACCCGCAGATGACCGGGCATGGCCCACAGAGCCCCAAGGCCCCGGGAGGGCTGTGCATTTGCCGGAAGTGAGCATTTTCTCGGAAGTCTGCGATTCTGGCTCAAAATGGACGTCACCAGAGAGCTTTTTGCCAAAGCTACCATATACATATATATGCATATATATGTTCATCTATATGCATATATATGTATATGGTGGATTTTCGAAGGAAACCTGCCTGGACCCCTGCTCTACCACAGAAGACAGGCCGCTCCTCGCACCTCCACCTCCCGCAGTGTGGACACCGGGCGTTCCAGAGCCACAATTCAGCATGATCTCTTTTCATCCCAGAGGCCCCGGGCTCCTTCCTAAGGCCTCGGCTCCTTCCCGCTTTCCGCAGTGGAAATCAGACTTCAGGACGGAAGCAGACACCTCCCTCTCCCTCACCTTTCTGCCTGGGATGGTCGTGATGGTCCCCGTGGACGCTTTCAAAATGAAGAAGTGAAAGACTCAAAGAGCTGATCGCAAAGCTCCTAAGGCACGGAGGCCGAATTCAGACCCACAGCTGTCTGCAGTGTCTCCCAACTGAACTCTTTCCAGCGGGTGACGGCCGCAATGGACGCAGGGGCCAAAGCATCCCTGGGTACGCTGTCTGTGGGTGGCCCTGAACCCTGCAAGAGCATACAGAGACGAATGGGATGTAGTTTGTACCTCTAGGAGCTCAAAGTGTCAGTGAGTGCTCCTCCAACTTCGGTACCCCAGTCCCCGCAGATGACCGAGCATCGCCCACAGAGCCCCAGGGCCCGGGGAGGGCTGTGCATTTGCCGCAAGGGAGCCTTTTCTCGGAAGTCTGCGATTCTGGCTCAAAATGGATGTCACCAGAGAGCTTTTTGCCAAAGCTACCATATACATATATATGCATATATATGTTCATCTATATGCATATATATGTATATGGTGGATTTTAGAAGGAAACCTGCGAGGACCCCTGGTCTACCACAGAAGACAGGCCGCTCCTAGCACCTCCACCTCCCCGCAGTGTGGACACCGGGCGCTCCAGAGCCACAATTCAGCATGATCTCTTTTCATCCCAGAGGCCCCGGGGCTCCTTCCTAAGGCCTCGGCTCCTTCCCGCTTACCGCAGTGGAAATCAGACTTCAGGACGGAGCAGACACCTCCCTCTCCCTCACCTTTCTGCCTGGGATGGTCGTAATGGTCCCCGTGGACGCATTCAAAATGAAGAAATGAAAGGCTCAAAGAGCTGATCGCAAAGCTCCTAAGGCACAGAGGCCGAATTCAGACCCACAGCTGTCTGTAGTGTCACCCAACTGAACTCTTTCCAGCGGGTGACGGCCGCCATGGATGCAGGGGCCAAAGCATCCCTGGGTACGCTGTCTGTGGGTGGCCCTGAACCCTGCAAGAGCATACGGAAACGAATGAGACGTAGTTTGTACCTCTAGGAGCTCAAAGTGTCAGTGAGTGCTCCTCCAACTTCGGTACCCCAGTCCCCGCAGATGACCGAGCATCGCCCACAGAGCCCCAAGGCCCCGGGAGGGCTGTGCATTTGCCGCAAGTGAGCCTTTTCTCGGAAGTCTGCGATTCTGGCTCAAAATGGACGTCACCAGAGAGCTTTTGCCAAAGCTACCATATACATATATATGCATATATATGTTCATCTGTATGCATATATATGTATATGGTGGATTTTCGAAGGAAACCTGCGTGGACCCCTGGTCTACAACAGAAGACAGGCCCCTCCTAGCACCTCCACCTCCCCGCAGTGTGGACACCGGGCGTTCCAGAGCCACAATTCAGCATGATCTCTTTTCATCCCAGAGGCCCCGGGGCTCCTTCCTAAGGCCTCGGCTCCTTCCCGCTTTCCTCAGTGGAAATCAGACTTGAGAACGGAAGCAGACACCTCCCTCTCCCCCACCTTTCTGCCTGGGATGGTCGTAATGGTCCCCGTGGACGCATTCAAAATGAAGAAATGAAAGGCTCAAAGAGCTGATCGCAAAGCTCCTAAGGCACGGAGGCCAATTCAGACCCACAGCTGTCTGCAGTGTCTCCCAACTGAACTCTTTCCAGCGGGTAACGGCCGCCATGGACGCAGGGGCCAAAGCATCCCTGGGTACGCTGTCTGTGGGTGGCTCTGAACCCTGCAAGAGCATACAGAGACGAATGGGACGTAGTTTGTACCTCTAGGAGCTCAAAGTGTCAGTGAGTGCTCCTCCAACTTCGGTACCCCAGTCCCCGCAGATGTCCGAGCATCGCCCACAGAGCCCGAAGGCCCCGGGAGGGCTGTGCATTTGCCGGAAGTGAGCCTTTTCTCGGAAGTCTGCGATTCTGGCTCAAAATGGACGTCACCAGACAGCTTTTTGCCAAAGCAACCATATACATATATATGCATATATATGTTCATCTGTATGCATATATATGTATATGGTGGATTTTCGAAGGAAACCTGCATGGACACCTGGTCTACCACAGAAGACAGGCCGCTCCTAGCACCTCCACCTCCCCGCAGTGTGGACACTGGGCGTTCCAGAGCCACAATTCAGCATGATCTCTTTTCATCCCAGAGGCCCCGGGGCTCCTTCCTAAGGCCTCGGCTCCTTCCGCTTTCCGCATTGGAAAACAGACTTCAGGACGGAAGCAGACACCTCCCTCTCCCTCACCTTTCTGCCTGGGATGGTCGTAATGGTCCCCGTGGACGCTTTCAAAATGAAGAAGTGAAAGACTCAAAGAGCTGATCGCAAAGCTCCTAAGGCACGGAGGCCGAATTCAGACCCACAGCTGTCTGCAGTGTCTCCCAACTGAACTCTTTCCAGCGGGTGACGGCCGCAATGGACGCAGGGGCCAAAGCATCCCTGGGTACGCTGTCTGTGGGTGGCCCTGAACCCTGCAAGAGCATACAGAGACGAATGAGACGTAGTTTGTACCTCTAGGAGCTCAAAGTGTCAGTGAGTGCTCCTCCAACTTCGCCACCCCAGTACCCGCAGATGACCGGGCATGGCCCACAGAGCCCCAAGGCCCCGGGAGGGTTGTGCATTTGCCGCAAGTGAGCCTTTTCTCGGAAGTCTGCGATTCTGGTTCAAAATGGACGTCACCAGAGAGCTTTTCGCCAAAGCTACCATATACATATAGATGCATATATATATTCATCTATATGCATCTATATGTATATGGTGGATTTTCGAAGGAAACCTGCGTGGACCCCTGGTCTACCACAGAAGACAGGCCGCCGCTAGCACCTCCACCTCCCCGCAGTGTGGACACCAGGCGTTCCAGAGCCACAATTCAGCATGATCTCTTTTCATCCCAGAGCCCCGGGGCTCCTTCCTCAGGCCTCGGCTCCTTCCCGCTTTCCGCAGTGGAAATCAGACTTCAGGACGGAAGCAGACACCTCCCTCTCCCTCACCTTTCTGCCTGGGATGGTCGTAATGGTCCCCGTGGACGCATTCAAAATGAAGAAATGAAAGGCTCAAAGAGCTGATCGCAAAGCTCCTAAGGCACGGAGGCCGAATTCAGACCCACAGCTGTCTGCAGTGTCACCCAACTGAACTCTGTCCAGCGGGTGACGGCCGCCATGGACGCAGGGGCCAAAGCATCCCTGGGTACGCTGTCTGTGGGTGGCCCTGAACCCTGCAAGAGCATACGGACACGAATGAGACGTAGTTTGTACCTCTAGGAGCTTAAAGTGTCAGTGAGTGCTCCTCCAACTTCGGTACCCCAGTCTCCGCAGAAGACCGAGCATCGCCCACAGAGCCCCAAGGCCCCGGGAGGGCTGTGCATTTGCCGCAAGTGAGCCTTTTCTCGGAAGTCTGCGATTCTGGCTCGAAATGGACGTCACCAGAGAGTTTTTTGCCAAAGCTACCATATACATATATATGCATATATATGTTCATCTATATGCATATATATGTATATGGTGGATTTTCGAAGGAAACCTCCGTGGACCCCTGGTCTACCACAGAAGACAGGCCGCTCCTAGCACCTCCACCTCCCCGCAGTGTGGACACCGGGCGTTCCAGAGCCACAATTCAGCATGATGTCTTTTCATCCCAGAGGCCCCGGGGCTCCTTCCTAAGGCCTCGGCTCCTTCCCGCTTTCCGCAGTGGAATTCAGACTTCAGGACGGAAGCAGACACCTCCCTCTCCCTCACCTTTCTGCCTGGGATGGTCGTAATGGTCCCCGTGGACGCATTCAAATGAAGAAATGAAAGGCTCAAAGAGCTGATCGCAAAGCTCCTAAGGCACGGAGGCCGAATTCAGACCCACAGCTGTCTGCAGTGTCTCCCAACTGAACTCTTTCCAGCGGGTGACGGCCGCCATGGACGCAGGGGCCAAAGCATCCCAGGGTACGCTGTTTGTGGGTGGCTCTGAACCCTGCAAGAGCATACAGAGACGAATGGGACGTAGTTTGTACCTCTAGGAGCTCAAAGTGTCAGTGAGTGCTCCTCTAACTTCGGTACCCCAGTATCCGCAGATGACCGAGCATCGCCCACAGAGCCCAAAGGCCCCGGGAGGGCTGTGCATTTGCCGCAAGTGAGCCTTTTCTCGGAAGTCTGCGATTCTGGCTCAAAATGGACGTCACCAGAGAGCTTTTTGCCAAAGCTACCATATACATATATATGCGTATATATGTTCATCTATACGCATATATATGTATATGGTGGATTTTCGAAGGAAACCTGCGTGGACCCCTGGTCTACAACAGAAGACAGGCCGCTCCTAGCACCTCCACCTCCCCGCAGTGTGGACACCGGGCGTTCCAGAGCCACAATTCAGCATGATCTCTTTTCATCCCAGAGGCCCCGGGGCTCTTCCTAAGGCCTCGGCTCCTTCCCGCTTTCCGCAGTGGAAATCAGACTTCAGGACGGAAGCAGACACCTCCCTCCCTCACCTTTCAGCCTGGGATGGTCGTAATGGTCCCCGTGGACGCATTCAAAATGAAGAAATGAAAGGCTCAAAGAGCTGATCGCAAAGCTCCTAAGGCACGGAGGCCGAATTCAGACCCACAACTGTCTGCAGTGTCTCCCAACTGAACTCTTTCCAGCGGGTGACGGCCGCCATGGACGCAGGGGCCAAGTCATCCCTGGGTACGCTGTCTGTGGGTGGCCCTGAACCCTGCAAGAGCATACAGAGACGAATGGGACGTAGTTTGTACCTCTAGGAGCTCAAAGTGTCAGTGAGTGTTCCTCCAACTTCGGTACCCCAGTCCCCGCAGATGACCGAGCATCGCCCACAGAGCCCCAAGGCCCCGGGAGGGCTGTGCATTTGCCGCAAGTGAGCTTTTTCTCGGAAGTCTGCGATTCTGGCTCAAAATGGACGTCACCAGAGAGCTTTTTGCCAAAGCTACCATATACATATATATGCATATATATGTTCATCTATATGCATATATATGTATATGGTGGATTTTAGAAGGAAACCTGCGAGAACCCCTGGTCTACCACAGAAGACAGGCCGCTCCTAGCACCTCCACCTCCCTGCAGTGTGGACACCGGGCGTTCCAGAGCCACAATTCAGCATGATCTCTTTTCATCCCAGAGTCCCCGGGGCTCCTTCCTAAGGCCTCGGCTCCTTCCCGCTTTCCGCAGTGGAAATCAGACTTCAGGACGGAAGCAGACACCTCCCTCTCCCTCACCTTTCAGCCTGGGATGGTCGTAATGGTCCTCGTGGACGCATTCAAAATGAAGAAATGAAAGGCTCAAAGAGCTGATCACAAAGCTCCTAAGGCACGGAGGCCGAATTCAGACCCACAGCTGTCTGCAGTGTCACCCAACTGAACTCTTTCCAGCGGGTGACGGCCGCAATGGATGCAGGGGCCAAAGCATCCCTGGGTACGCTGTCTGTTGGTGGCCCTGAACCCTGCAAGAGCATACGGAGACGAATGAGACGTAGTTTGTACCTCTAGGAGCTCAAAGTGTCAGTGAGTGCTCCTCCAACTTCGGTACCCCAGTATCCGCAGATGACCGAGCATCGCCCACAGAGCCCCAAGGCCCCGGGAAGGCTGTGCATTTGCCGCAAGTGAGCCTTTTCTCGGAAGTCTGCGATTCTGGCTCAAAATGGACGTCACCAGAGAGCTTTTTGCCAAAGCTACCATATACATATATATGCATATATATGTTCATCTGTATGCATATATATGTATATGGTGGATTTTCGAAGGAAACCTGCATGGACACCTGGTCTACCACAGAAGACAGGCCGCTCCTAGCACATCCACCTCCCCGCAGTGTGGACACTGGGCGTTCCAGAGCCACAATTCAGCATGATCTCTTTTCATCCCAGAGGCCCCGGGGCTCCTTCCTAAGGCCTCGGCTCCTTCCCGCTTTCCGCAGTGGAAATCAGACTTCAGGACGGAAGCAGACACCTCCCTCTCCCTCACCTTTCTGCCTGGGATGGTCGTAATGGTCCCCGTGGACCCTTTCAAAATGAAGAAGTGAAAGACTCAAAGAGTTGATCGCAAAGCTCCTAAGGCACGGAGGCCGAATTCAGACCCACAGCTGTCTGCAGTGTCTCCCAACTGAACTCTTTCCAGCGGGTGACGGCCGCCATGGACGCAGGGGCCAAAGCATCCCTGGATACGCTGTCTGTGGGTGGCCCTGAAACCTGCAAGAGCATACAGAGTCGAATGAGACGTAGTTTGTACCTCTAGGAGCTCAAAGTGTCAGTGAGTGCTCCTCCAACTTCGGTACCCCAGTCTCCGCAGAAGACCGAGCATAGCCCACAGAGCCCCAAGGCCCCGGGAGGGCTGTGCATTTGCCGCAAGTGAGCCTTTTCTCGGAAGTCTGCGATTCTGGCTCAAAATGGACGTCACCAGAGAGCTTTTTGCCAAAGCTACCATATACATATATATGCATATATATGTTCATCTGTATGCATATATATGTATATGGTGGATTTCGAAGGAAACCTGCGTGGACCCCTGGTCTACCACAGAAGACAGGCCGCTCCTAGCACATCCACCTGCCCGCAGTGTGGACACCGGGCGTTCCAGAGCCACAATTCAGCATGATCTCTTTTCATCCCAGAGGCCCCGGGGCTCCTTCCTAAGGCCTCGGCTCCTTCCTGCTTTCCGCAGTGGAAATCAGACTTCAGGACGGAAGCAGACACCTCCCTCTCCCTCACCTTTCTGCCTGGAATGGTCGTAATGGTCCCCGTGGACGCATTCAAAATGAAGAAATGAAAGGCTCGAAGAGGTGATCGCAAAGCTCATAAGGCACGGAGGCCGAAATCAGACCCCCAGCTGTCTGCAGTGTCCCCCCACTGACCTCTTTCCAGCGGGTGACGGCCTCCAGGGACGGAGGGGCCAAAGCCTCCCTGGGTCCGCTGTCTGTGGGTGGCCTGGGGCTCTGCACGAGGATACAGAGAGGAATGAGACGCCGTTTGTACCTCTAGGGGCTCAAAGTGTCAGTGAGTGCTTCTGCAACTTCTGTACCCAGTACCCGCAGACGACCGAGCATCGCCCTCAGAGCCCCGAGGCGCCGGGAGGGCCGTGAATTTGCCGCAAGTGAGCCGTATCTCGGAAGTCTGCAGTTCCGGCTCAAAATGGACGTCACTAGAGAGCTTTTGCCAGATCTACCATATACATATATATGCATATATATGTTCATCTATATGCATATATATGTATATGGTGGATTTTCGAAGGAAACCCGGCTGGACCCCTGGTCTACCAGAGAAGGCAGGCAGCTCCCAGCACCTCCACCTCCCCGGAGTGTGGACACCGGGCGTTCCAGAGCCACAATTCAGCAGGATCTCTTTTCATCCCAGAGGCCCCGGGGCTCCTTCCTAAGGCCTCTGCTCCTTCCTGCTTTCCGCATTGGAAATCCGACTTCAGGACGGAAGCAGACACCTCCCTCTCCCTCACCTTTCTGCCTGGGATGGTCGTAATGGTCCCCGTGGACGCATTCAAAATGAAGAAATGAAAGTCTCGAAGAGGTCATCGCAAAGCTCATAAGGCACGGAGGCCGAAATCAGACCCACAGCTGTCTGCACTGTCCCCCAACTGACCTCTTTCCAGCGGGTGGCGGCCTCCAGGGACGGAGGGGCCAAAGCCTCCCTGGGTCCGCTGTCTGTGGGTGGCCTGGAGCTCTGCACCCTGAGGATACAGAGAGCAATGAGACGCCGTTTGTACCTCTAGGGGCTCAAAGTGTCAGTTAGTGCTTCTGCAGCTTCTGGCCACCCCAGTACCGCGGGCAGGCCGAGCACGCCTCAGAGCCCAGGGAGCGCCCGGGGAGGGCCATTAATTTGCCGCCAAGTGAGCCGTATCTCGAAGTCTGCGGTTGCCGCTTTCAAAATGGGCGTCACTAGAGAGCTTTTGTAGATCTACCATATATATGCATATATATGTTCATCTATATGCATATATATGTATATGGTGGATTTTCGAAGGAAACCTGTGTGGACCCTGGTCTACCAGAGAAGACACGCAGCTCCCAGCACCTCCACCTCCCCGGAGTGTGGACACCAGGCGTTCCAGAGCCACAATTCAGCATGATCTCTTTTCATCCCAGAGGCCCCGGGGCTCCTTCCTAAGGCCTCGGCTCCTTCCCGCTTTCCGCAGTGGAAATCAGACTTCAGGACGGAAGCAGACACCTCCCTCTCCCTCACTTTCTGCCTGGGATGGTCGTAATGGTCCCCGTGGACGCATTCAAAATGAAGAAATGAAAGGCTCGAAGAGGTCATCGCAACGCTCATAAGGCACGGAGGCCGAAATCAGACCCACAGCTGTCTGCACTGTCCCCCACTGACCTCTTTCCAGCGGGTGACGGCCTCCAGGGACGGAGGGGCCAAAGCCTCCCTGGGTCCGCTGTCTGTGGGTAGCCTGGAGCTCAGCACGAGGATACAGAGAGGAATGAGACGCCGTTTGTACCTCTAGGGGCTCAAAGTGTCAGTGAGTGCTTCTGCAACTTCTGTACCCCAGTACCCGCAGACGACCGAGCACCGCCCTCAGAGCCCCGAGGCGCCGGGAGGGCAGTGAATTTGCCGCAAGTGAGCCGTATCTCGAAAGTCTGCAGTTCCGGCTCAAAATGGACGTCACTAGAGAGCTTTTTGCCAGATCTACCATATACATATATATGCATATATATGTTCATCTATATGCATATATATGTATATGGTGGATTTTCGAAGGAAACCTGTGTGGACCTTGGTCTACCAGAGAAGACAGGCCGCTCCCAGCACCTCCACCTCCCCGGAGGGTGGACACCGGGCGTTCCAGAGCCACAATTCAGCATGATCTCTTTTCATCCCACAGGCCCCGGGGCTCCTTCCGAAGGCCTCTGCTCCTTCCTGCTTTCCGCATTGGAAATCAGACTTCAGGACGGAAGCAGACACCTCCCTCTCCCTCACCTTTCTGCCTGGGATGGTCGTAATGGTCCCCGTGGACGCATTCAAAATGAAG
>NW_024356060.1:0-774 GCF_902729225.1 Pteropus medius | reverse complement strand
TATTCTAAATATAAATATTTGTTGAAATAGCCTGAGCAGGAATCAAGGGCAGTTTGATTAATGCGTCCTAGAGCTCTCCTCTGACCATCTCGTACACAACACCCGAGGATTCTGTGGAAATACTGCTGTTTTTAAGGAAAAACTTAGGGACAAATAATTTTTAAAATCAGACAACTTGCTTATCCAAAAAAACCCCCAAATTCCCAATAATGTCTCCTAATTTGTATGACGATTCTGATCTTTTGAAACTCATAGGTCTCCAAACATTAGTACTGAATCATGTATATGTATCAGCATCTCAATGCAGGTATAGTGAGATCCACTTTACAACCTAATTTGTTCCAGAAAGATTTCTACTCTGATCCTAAAATACCATATAATGAAGCATGGCTTAATAATGAAAAAATATGGCCTGACTTTTAACTACCATGCAAATTTGTTGTCCTGGTTATAAAAATATCCAGATAAGATGTTCTCAACTCAAAATTCTTACTGGGTTGATAGTGAGGAGACTTTGTCATCCTCACATGAAAAATAAGGCATGGTATTCATGCATCAAATATTGAACCATGGGCCATAAATGATGAATATTTTTGTCAATTTTTTTAATGCTTCTCCTCTACAGTAGAGATAAAATTTCAACAGTTCTGCACATACACTCCAGCTCTGTAAATGAGTCTGTAACTTTCAGCTCTGGCTCACCATTGATGTCAAATTTTTCTTCATATAGGAAATATGTTTCTGACCATATGATACACTCAACTCAGCAACAAT
>NW_024356059.1:0-517 GCF_902729225.1 Pteropus medius | reverse complement strand
TATATAGCCATCCTACAAACTTAGATGTTTTGGTTTCTTTTCTACTTTTCACTGGCCCTCTGAAGCATAACATCAAGCGCTAACCAAGTCTTGAGTTTGGATTCCTTTCAAAGACGTAAGAAATATTCATGTTAAAACACATTAGGTAGTTTCTGCCAATTTTAGATTTGCTAAGCCTTAAAACAAAGTAGTCTACATTTTAAGTGACGCGTTTAGAGGTGTCGGTGATATTTGGCCAGGTACCATTACAAATCATTGAGTTTCCTTTGCCTAAGGAGCTCGCCACCCCATAAGGGTCTTAGTCACCAC
The DNA here is from genome assembly GCF_902729225.1 of Pteropus medius. Taxonomy (NCBI): domain Eukaryota; kingdom Metazoa; phylum Chordata; class Mammalia; order Chiroptera; family Pteropodidae; genus Pteropus; species Pteropus medius. The sequence continues at coordinate 208 of NW_024356059.1, read as the reverse complement.
AAACATACCAGGCCTTAGGGACTGGTATGTTTTGAAAGATCCTCAGATGATTCTGATGTGCAGTCAGGCCCCAGGCTCTTGACTAAGGCCTGATGTGACCAGGCCTTAGTCAAGAGCTACATCTTAGGTGAGTTTGTAATGCTTACAATGCTATGCCTGAGATGGAAAGAAAGAAAACACCCAGGTGAGAGGACTGAAAGTTTAAAGT
>NW_024356058.1:0-1453 GCF_902729225.1 Pteropus medius | reverse complement strand
ATGCTCGGTCATCTGTATGGGAGTACCAGAATGGGTTAAGGGAGCACCACTGACACTGGAGTCTTCCTAGAGGCCACAAAAATGCCCCATTCTGCCTTCTTATCCTTGCAGGGTTCACACACCCACAGACCAGCCGAAACAGGGATGCTTTGGGCCTCCGTCCATGGGGGGCCAGTCACCTGCTGAAAGAGGTCAGCTGGGAGACACTGCAGACACAGCTGCAGTGGGTCTGAAGGCCTGTGCCTTAGAGTTGCCATCAGCTCTGAGCTTCCTTTCATTTCTTCATTTTGAATGCGTCCACGGGGACCATCACGCCCATCCCAGGCAGAAAGGTGAGGGCGAGGGAGGTGTCTGCTTCCCTCCTGAAGTCTGATTTCCACTGCGGAAAGCGGGAAGGAGCCGAGGCCTTAGGAAGGAGCCCCGGGGCCTCTGGGATGAAAAGAGATCATGCTGAATTGTGGCTCTGGAACACCGGTGTCCACACTGCGGGGAGGTGGAGGTGCGAGGAGCGGCCTGTCTTCTGTGGTAGAGCAGGGGTCCACGCAGGTTTCCTTCGAAAATCCACCATATACATATATATGCATAGATGAACATATATATGCATATATATGTATATGGTAGCTTTGGCAAAAAGCTCTCTGGTGACGTCCATTTCGAGCCAGAATCGCAGACTTCCGAGAAAAGGCTCACTTGCGGCAAATGCACAGCCCTCCCGGGGCCTTGGGGTTCAGGGCTATGCCTGTCATTCATGGTACTGGGGTAGTGAGGAAGTTGAGGAGCACCAGTGACACTTTGAGCTCCTAGAGGTACAAACTACGTCTCTTTCGTCTCTGTATCCTCTTGCAGGGTTCACGGCCACCCACAGACAGCGTAGCCAGGGATGCTTTGGCCCCTCCGTCCATGGGGGCCGTCACCCGCTGGAAAGAGGTCAGCTGGGAGACACTGCAGACAGCTGTGGGTCTGAATTCGGCCTCCGTGCCTTAGGAGTTTTGCGATCAGCTCTCTGAGCCTTTCATTTCTTCATTTTGAATGCGTCCACGGGGACCATCACGACCATCCCAGGCAGAAATGTGAGGGCTAGGGAGGTGTCTGCTTCCGTCCTGAAGTCTGATTTCCACTGCGGAAAGCGGGAAGGAGCCGAGGCCTTAGGAAGGAGCCCCGGGGCCTCTGGGATGAAAAAGAGATCATGCTGAATTGTGGCTCTGGAACGCCCGGTGTCCACACTGCGGGGAGGTGGAGGTGCTAGGAGCGGCCTGTCTGATCTCAAATGTCTAAGGAAAACACAGCCTTTTGTTATAAAATCACCATATATATATAAATATATATATAGAAAGAGAGAGAGAAATCCATAGATACATAGATAGATAGATAGATAGATAGATAGATAGATAGATAGATAGTTAGATAGATAGATGGATAGATAGATAGATATAGAGATATCTATAGATACAGA
>NW_024356057.1:0-2836 GCF_902729225.1 Pteropus medius | reverse complement strand
AAAATTTAGGGTTAGGTTTAGAATTAGGTTTAGGATTAGCTTTAGTTTTAGTGTTAGGATCAGGGTTACGGTTAGTGTTAGAGTTAAGGTTAGGGTGAAGTTTAGGGATAGGGTTAGGTTTAGATTTAGTTTTAGAGTAAATGTTAGGGTAGGGTTAGGAATAGTGTAAGTTGTCTGATTTAGTTTTTTTGTTCGTGTAAAATTTAGGTTTAGTGTTAGTGTTAATGTTCGAATCAGAATTAGGGTTAGGATTAGGTTTAGTTTTATTGTTAGGATCAGTGTTCGGGTTAATGTTAGGGTTAGGAGTAGAGTTTGGGTTTGTTTTAGAGTTAAAGTTCGGGTTGTGGTTAGTTTAAGTGTAAGGGGTTATGGTCAGGGTTATTGTTAGTTTAAAATTTAAGGTTGGGTTTTTGTTATGGTTAGGGTTAGAATTAGGATAAGGTTTAATTTCAGTTTTAAGGTTATGATCAGAGATAGGGCTATGGTTAGGGTTAGTGTTATGGTTGGAATTTAAAGGTAGCAGTTCGGTAAGGATTAGTGGTAGAGTTAGGTTTAGGTTAGAGTTTGGGTTAGAATTGGGGTTTGGGTTAGGGTAAGAGATTAGACATAGCCTTAGTGTTAGGGTTAGTTTTAGGTTTAGTGTTAGGATATGGGCAGATTTTTGATAAGTGTTACGGAGAAGTTTAGGTTTAGGATAGGGTTAGTGTTAGGGTTAAGTTTAGTGTTTGGATTATTGTCAGTGTAAAATTTAAGGTAATGTTTAGAAATAGGGTTACGATAAGCTTTAGTTTTAGGGTTAGATTCAAGGTTAGAGTTAGTATTGCGTTAGGGTTAGAATTAGGTTTAGGATTAGCTTTAGTGTTAAGGTTAGGATCAGGGTTAGCGTTAGAGTTAGAGTTTGTTTTAAGTTAGGGTTAGGGTAAGCTTTAGGTTAAGGTATTTGGGCAGGGCATTTCTTAGATTTAAATTTATTTTGAGGGTTATTGTTAAGGTTAAGGTTACAATGAGTGTTAGGATTAACTTTAGTTTTAAGGTAAGGATCAGTGCTAGGGTTAGTGTTAGGGATAGTATTAGAGTGAGGCTTATGGTTAGGGTTTGTGTTTGTTTTAGACTAGTGTTAGGGTTAAGTTTAGGATTACATTTAAGTTATGGTTTGTGATAGAGTTAGGTTTAGGGTAAGGGATTGTGTTAGGGTTAGGGTTGGCTTTAGGTTTAGGATTAGGTGTAGGATAAGTGTTTAGGGTTAGTATTATTGTTAGTGTAAAATTTAGGATTAGGGTTAATCTTAGGGTTAGGGATAGAATTAGGGTTTGGATTAGCTTATTTTTAGGGTTAGACTCAGGGTTAAAGTTAGGGTTAGGTTTAGGCTTAGGGTTACGGTTAGGGTTAGGTTTAGGTTAGGGTTCTGGTTAGTGTTAGGGTTAGTTTTAAGGCAAGAGTTTAGAGTTAGGATTAGTGTTAGGGTTAGGGTTATGATTAGGATTAGGTAGGTGTAGGGTTACCTTTAGGGTTTAATTAAGGTTTATTTTAGGGTTAGGTATTAGTTTTAGATTTAAATTTAGACTTAGGGTCAAATTTAGGGTAGGGGTTTAGGATTCGGGTCATTGTCAGTTTAAAATTTAGTGTTGGAAATATTTTTAGGGTTAGGGTTAGAATTACATTTATGATTAGCTTTATTTTAGGATTAGGATCAGGGTTAAGATTAGAGTTAATTTAGGATTAGGGTTATGGTTAGGTTTAGGGTTACTTTAGTTTTAGGGTTAGGATTAGGGTTATGGTTAGGGTTTGTTTACGGTTAAGGTTTATTGTTAGGAATAGGGCTAATGTTAAGGTAAGAGATTTGGGTTAGTGTTAAGTTTGGGTTAGTGGTTAGTGTTTGGGTTAGATTTAGTCTTAGGGGTAAGTTTAGGGTTATTCTTAGGATTGGTCTTAGGGTTAGATTTATCTTTAGGTTTAGTGTTAAGGTTAGTGATACGGTTAGTTTTACAGTTAAAGTTAGATTTAGGATTAGGTTTATGGTTAGGGGTTTGGTTTTGGGTTATTGTTAGTGTAAAATTCAGATTTAGGGTAGTGTAAGGGTTAGGGTTCAGATTAGGGTTCGGATTATCTTTAGTTTTAGAGTTAGTATCTTGGTTAGAGTTAGCATTAGAATTAGGTTTAGGGTTATGTTTAGGAAAGAAGTTAGATTTAGGATTTGTGTTAGGGTAAGGGATAGGGTTAGGGTTAGGTTAGTGTTAGGGTTACCATTAGGCTTTGGGTCAGGGTTAGGTTAAGTTTATGCTTAGGAATAGGCTTAGTGTTAGAGTTAGGCCTAGCTATAGTTTAGGGTTAGCCTAAGGGAAACTGGTTAGGGTTAATACTATTGTTAGTGTAAAATTTAGGGTTAGTGTTAGAATTGGATTAGATTTAGCTTTAGTTTTAGGGTTAAGATCGGGGTTAGAGTTAGTGTGAGGCTAAGGGTTACTATTAGGTTTGGGGTTAGCTTTAGTTTTAGGATTCACATAATGGTAAGGTGTTATGGTTACTGTTAGTCTAAAATATATAATTAGGGTAGAATTAGGTTATGATTAGCTTTAGTTTCAGGGATAGGATCAGGGATAGGTTCAGTGTTAGGTTTAGAGTTATGGGTAGGGTTTAAGATTAGGGTTAGTGTTAGGGTTACCGTTAGGGTTCGGTCAATGTTTATTTTTGTGGTAGGTTTACGGTTAGGGGTAGGAATAGTGTTAGTTTTAGCTTAGAATTAGGTCAGGGTTAGTGTTAGGGTAAGGTTAGTGTTAGGGTTAGGGTTAAGTTTAGGGTTAGGGTGTGTTTAGGGTTAGGGTTACAGTTAAGGTTA
>NW_024356056.1:0-419 GCF_902729225.1 Pteropus medius | reverse complement strand
ATCCTAGAGTATACCCTAAAGATACTCTTGTACAAAATGTTCACAGCATTATTTCTATAATAGCAAAGATAATGAACGTAACCAAAATGCCTACCTACAGTACAACAAATAAAGAAATTGTGTTAAACTGATACAATGAAATGCTATTCTGAAATAAAAATGAACATATTACTACTATGCAACGTATTATGTGCGTTAACTAGAATAAACTTTCAAATCGATGTTGACTGAAAGAAGGAATTCATGGAATACCTATACTATGACACATGTAAACATGTAAGTAAAACAATATTTTGTTTAGAGATCTACACATAGGTAGTAAAACTCTAGAGAAATCTAAGAAATGATTAAAACAAAATTGAGGATAGGGTGGACATAGGTGGGGATTGGAGAGGTTGGGGATAGGATGGGAAGAGTAT
>NW_024356055.1:0-451 GCF_902729225.1 Pteropus medius | reverse complement strand
ATATATATATATATATATATATATATATATATATATATATATATATATATATATATGCTTTTCCTCAGTTTGAGTATGGTTTCTATACATGTCATCTTCCTATTTAACCGATAACCTCCTATTTAACTACTAGGTTTCAGGTTGAGTTATCACATACTCAGGAAGCTATCTCTGACTGACATCTATTTAATTTTATAACATCTTCGCTCTCTCAGTTTAGTTCTTCTTTTACTTTACAGAAACTGCATGACAAAAATATGTGTTCTTCACTAGACTGAATATTTAACACGGGAAGAAACTCTATTCAAACTCCCTATCTAGTATCTCACAGGTATTTAGTAAATATTTATTGAATGATTGAATGTATGAAACTTGCGAGTAATGGTGGAGACAAAATATTGTCCTCACATAGGTGAGGATTCTGAGATGAGATACAAAGAGAGTGACTTGC
>NW_024356054.1:0-536 GCF_902729225.1 Pteropus medius | reverse complement strand
GTTCTGGAAGGACCCCTTGCTCAGCCCTGGGTGAGGTGCTGGGGTCCCCGCCACCAGCGCTGTGGCCCTGGGCGAGGCGGACTGCTTCCCCGAGCGTGACCAGAAAGCAGAACGGAGCCGGATGAGCAGGTCTGGGAGGCGGGGCCGTGATGCACACGTAGCTTGTTACAGGAGTGAGTGACACAGCTGGCCGGGGGCTGTCCTTACCTGTGGGCACCGCCGTCCTCAGTGCCCAGGTGTATCGGACGTCCTCGTCCAGCCCACGAGCGCCATTCTCGGCCACACCCACTCCCCAAACCTCGCATCCCTAGCCTTAGCCAGGAGCTTCCTCCACCCGGTTCCTTTCCTGGAGCCTGAATTGTGACCCGGCTGTGTCAGTGTCATCGGCTTCCTTGGGGAGAAGCGAGGATGACCAGAGCCGATCGCCCGATTTCCTCCCAGCTCTCACGGCCCGAGTTTCCAACAGGGGCGGGCACAGGAAGCAGGGGCCTAGCACGCAGCCCAACCAGCCACTGCCCAGGTCCTGGGGTGTGGAC
>NW_024356053.1:0-4766 GCF_902729225.1 Pteropus medius | reverse complement strand
GGCCGGGTGAGGGGAGAGGGAGACAGAGGGACTTGGCCTGGGGGTCCTGCACTTTGGCAAGGGGGCCGGCTGCCCCGTTTGCTTATTTCCAATGGCCGCCGGGACACAGGGCTTCCAGTGCTGTGACTGGGAAACTCCCGGTCGCCCCCGCACCCCAGCGCTCACTGCCGATGGGACCCTCTGTGCCCCAGGCAGCGCGCACACCCCTCTCCCCGCATGGGCCGAGCCTGCTCTGAGGTTCAAGGCCTCCAGCAGGAGGAAATCACCGTTACGCTCAGCTGACGAGTGTCGCGTTTCGCAGACGATGCCCACGGTGACGATGACACGTGTGGCCATCTGACAGAGATCACTCCCCAGGAGAGCAAGCAGGTGGTGGTCGGTGGGCAGCGGGTGGGGGTGAAAAGCGCCAGGTTTAAACTTAGTGCTTGTTGGTGATTCCATGTTCCACTGTGACTTAAAAAGGGTCGGCCTCTGATTTGGGGCTGCTCGCTGGTCCTCGGGTCTCAGGGTTTTGATCCCTCGAAGGCACAGCCTCACGGGCTCGCCTGAGTGTCCAGACAGGCAGCAAGCTAGAGCAGGAGGCTGTGGGGCCCTTCGCGGTCTCAGAGAGGGTTGTTTAGAGCGGGCATCATCTGACCATCAGGGTGGTGGCCCAGGTCACGGTGGCCCTGGGCATGTACTCCCACGCTGCTTAGCACACTCTGCCCGTCGCCGGCCGTGGGGACGGAAGCCACCAACTGAGCAGTTCCGAACAGCAGAAGATTGTTCTCCCCCCATTCCAGAGGCCAGAAGTCTGAAATCAGGTGTGGCAGGCCCCGCCCGCGCTGCAGGTCCTCAGGGATGGTCCCTCTGCCCCTCCCAGCCCCCATTCCCCGGGGGGACGAGCCACCACTGCAGTCACACGGCTGTCTTCACACCGTCTTCCCTTGTGCGTGTCCATATGTGAATGTCCCCTTTTCGTAAAGACACCCATGGTATCAGATGAGGGCTCACCCACGTGACCTTGTTTAATCTTCATGACCTCTGCTTCCGAGCGGGGTCACGTTGTGAGGCTCGGGCCCCAGCAGACATCTGGGGGGACACGATCCAACTCTGAACGCCTTCCGTTCCCACACAGACACGCGTGTTCTGCTCAGCAGTGCACAGGCATCTGGGGAGCAGTCACCTGACCCCGCCCAAGTTCCTGAGCAGACAGACAGACCCGTGTGATGGGCATCATCGGCTGGCGGTCTGGCCTGTCCCCATCGTTCACGCCAGTGTCCTTTATTGGGCAGCCCAGGCTGAGGAGGCTGTGACTGGCCACCTGGACACCTGTCTTGTGACCCAGCTCTGTAAGAATGCCAGCAGCGCAGGTCACCCTGCTGCTTGGACCTGCGCAGACCGAAGGGCCCAGTGCGCAGACGACGACGCGGACGACACTGGCCGGAGCAGACGGTGCAGGGCGCCCCTGGCCAGCCCGCCTCCCGCAGCGATGGGGCAGTTCTGAGGGTGCCTCGTGCTGACAGCCGACGTCTGTGGGACCTGTCACATGCTGTCCTGTCTACTCCCACCTGTCTGCCCCAGAGGCCTTTTCGAGGGGCTTCTAGTTCTAGGGGGATGATTGGTCCTGGCAGCCCACCCCGTTTCCTTCGACATTAGGGCGCTCTGCTCCTGGAGGGGTCACCCATGACCTGAGCGTCTGCAGAGCTGCAGACTCTGTCCGGGTGCTGCATGGGGAGCCAGGCCCCGTATTTCCCAAGGGCTTCAGTGGGGCGGTAGGGCGGGGAGGGGTCGGGGTGCCGCCGGGCCGCACCCAGCCCTGCGGACGGCTGCAGTGGCCGGGGTCAGCATCTGGCTCAAGCGTGCAAACTGGACGATGGTCTAAGGGCAGCGGGCGTGAGTGAACGCCACGCTCACACCCGGTCGGCCTTGCGTCCCTGTCCGGGACCAACATGAAGGCACCAGGCTGCCTGTCACCCGCCCTCGGTGGGGCCAGGGCCTGGTTCCCTGACGCGTGTCGGGCAGAGCACCCTGGGCACTGACCCGGGCGCATGTCTGTCTCCGGACGGACAGCCGATGCGTCGTCGGCTAAGGGGTATGGCGTGCTCACCCCACTTCTTGGCTTCTCGGATTCACCCCGTCCTGCCAGGCTGTCCAACGGCGCTGCCTTCCTCACGTGCTGGGAGCTGCCTCTGACCCACACCGCCCAGGCCGGGCGAGCCAGACCGGACAAGGAGCCGGCGGAGGACGGAGGGCCCGTGTGACCAGAGCCCCGCGCTCTGCCGGTGCCTCTCGTTCTGAGCTTCTGTTTTGCTTCGTAACCCCACGAAGGCCGGAGCATGTTGACGCACGCGGGCCCTGCTCCAGGTGGCCTCGCCGCCGCTGGGCCCGGTGCGTCTGCTGAGGGCCGTTCCGGGCACGTCATCCTCTGCCCAGCAGCCCCGGCTCCCAGTTCCTCTCGGTGTGTGCCCAGCCACCACTGCCCTGGCTTCCTGTCCCCCGAGTCAGAGACGGGGGGTTGCTGCCTGCCGCTCCACTGTCCCCGTAAACTGTGCCCTCCAGCCCCCCATGTGTGCGCCTGTGGCCGAAACACGCACAGGGCGGGCACACAAGACCCCCGAGCACTGCGGAGCACCCGGCCCGCACGACCCCAGGCCTCCGAGCGCGGGGCCCAGCAGGCATAGCAGCCTCCCTGGGGAGAACGCGTCCCATTTCCAAACAGCAAGGCTTTGACTGTGAATGGGGAAGGAAAGGCGACTCGCCAGTGGTGGCGATTAATACGCCCAATTTTCCATCCAAAGCCGTTTCAGATGTGCCTCGGCTGTTTCTTGCTGAGTTTTCAACACTAAAGATGTTCCACCGTCGAAGCTGAGGCAGCGTGAGCCCCGGGGGGAGGTGGGACAGCGATGCTCACGCACCGTAGCAGCCGGGATTCTTGGGAAGGGGCAGCTGGCTTCAGCCCGCAGGTGTCTGGCGCTGCGCCCAGCCCAAGGTGGGTGACACGAGGCGTGACACCTGAGCTCTGCCCAAGGTCACGGCCCCCTCCCTCCTCCGCACTCGCCCTCCTCGTGAGACTTTTCTGGCTCGGGGGTCTGCAAACCAGGACCGCCACCAGCTGCAGCCCGCCGCCCGTTCCCACGCGGCCCGCGAGCTAAGAATGGCTTTTACATTTCCAAATGGTGGGAAGATAATATTTTGCGACGTGTGCGAATGATGTGAGATTCAAATTTCAGCGTCTGCAAATAAAGTTTTATTGGCACACGGCCACGCTCGTTGGTTCACATATTGTCTCGGGTCACCTTTCCGCCCACAGCGCAGAGCCAGCCGCTGGGACAGACACTGCTCAGCCCGCAAGGCCGAAACATTCGCCATCTGGCCCTTCGCACGAGAAGCAGCCCCAGCCCTGCTTTAGACAAACAGTGATCACAGAAGGGGGAGGGCGATTTGCAGACTTCAGCCAAAGTTTGGCCGGACTGTGGGTCTGGGGATTGTTGCAGGCTGAATGCTTGTGTCACCTCCATATTGACGAGGTGAAGCCCCACCCCCCAGAGTGATGACGTTAGGAGGTCAGGCTTCTGGGAGGTGATGGGGTCATCGGGATGGAGCCTCACGAATGGGGTGAGCGCTCAGATAGGAGGGACCCCAGCGAGCTGCCCCCCTGCTCTGCCCTGTCAGGACACGGTGAGGAGTCAGCCATCTGTGAAGCAGGAGGAGGGTCCTCGCCGGACCCTGAAACCACTTGGTCTTGGACTTCCGGCCTCCAGGACTGTGAGCGACAAGTGTCTATTGTTTACAAGTCCCCATCTACGGGACTTTGTGACAGCGGCCGGAACGGCCCTGGGCCGTGGGGGACAGGCAGCCGCAGACGTCCTGAAGCTTGGCGTGAGAGGCCCTGTGACCTGCGGGCCTCAGCGGGGAGCGATGGGGCATCGCTTCTGCCCCCGTGCAAACTGGCTCAGCACAGGTGTGTAACTTCCCTCTGCTGCCCAGAGCTGGTGACAGGGACAGGCCTGTGCGTGTAGTGTGTGCCAGCTTCCTGTGGCCGCTGTAACAAAGTCCCACAAACTGGGTGGCCTAAAACAACACGACCGTCTCCCGGTTCTGGCGCCAGAAGTCTGAAATCAAAGGGCCAGCGGGCCTGGCTCCTCCTGGAGGCTCTGAGGGAGCACTTTCCAGCTTCTGTCGTTCCCGGGGTCCCTCGGCTTGTGGCCGCATCCCTCCAGGGAGGGCATTGGGAAAGAGGAAGCAGCTCACACATGTGCTGGGCATGGGTGCAGGATGAGGCTGAGCTGGAGGAGGAAGTGGGGGTAAGTGCAGGAGTGGGGGGAGCCTGGCAGACGAGAAGCCTGGTGCTGTGGGGTCCGGGGAGCCCCCACGCAGCCGGGGTCCCACACCTGTGCCTCCGCCATCATGAGCCTGCCTCCCTCCGGGCTGCACCCAGCAGATCTCCCATCGGGCCCGAGCTGGTGGAGCTGGGCAGGCACACACCTCAGAGAGCGTCAGGTGTCAGGTGCACGGCAGATGGCAAAGCCCCACCTCTGCCCCCGGGCGGTGGGCCCGTGGAAGTCTGAAGACTTGGTGGAACCAGGCAGTGGTCCAGGGGCTGCTCCTTGTGAAATGGGGGTGACAGTTCACAGTCTCACTCGCTGCTCCATCCCGAGGCTTCGAGGAGAAAACGCTGGTGACCTGTCCCAAGTCTCCTTGAAGGACGGGCGCTCTCATCACGGGCAGTGCAGTCTGCGCCCCCACTCAGAGCTCACCTTGAGTGGATCCCCGCCCCTCGCCGG
>NW_024356052.1:0-781 GCF_902729225.1 Pteropus medius | reverse complement strand
ATCGAGACCTGTAGATTGTGACATGAGAGAAAATTATAACTAATCACATATACAAAAGTGAATGTAAGTATTCTGTATAAAATATGGATATAACTTAGTAATGAATCAAAAGAATATTTAGCAATGGCCCAATTAGATACATTCCTAGCTTACAGGGATGGTTTAACATTAGCATATCTATTAATAAAAATACATTCTACAACATGAAAATAGGTCTAAAAGGAAAAACACCATAATTATTTTAATAGATGATGGAAAATCATTTGTTACATTTAACTTCTATTCTGTCCTAAAAACTCCACGGGTGGTAGAAATGTAAGAATCAGTCTATAATCTGGGATACCATGCTAAACCAAACTAGCAGCATTGACGTACCCGACTCTCCAGTGACTAGAAACAGTCTCAGTACAATCAGGAAGAAAACAGGGAAAACCACCTGGCTTCATGTTTGTCTGTCTAAGGACATTCCCCCGTCCAGGGACGGACTAGGGTGAGGCGAGCAAGGCCTCTTAAACGTAAAGTTCAAGGGTTCGCTCTCAGGGCTGTGCAAGTGCAGGGTCGGCACTTGCATGACCTTGGGCACTTGCATGACCTTGACAGTGAAAGCGCCTCCCGATGTCTGTGCCTCTCTGGCCTCGCCCCATCCCAGCGCTGCTCCCACTCCCTCTCTTCCATGTTCTCCCAGCTCTTTCCTCCAGACCAGCTCATGTCTGCCGTTTGCAGAGAGCCGGCCCATCTCTAGAACTTTGGTTTTCTAGGAAAAATTAAATGGCCGTCCCCT
>NW_024356051.1:0-857 GCF_902729225.1 Pteropus medius | reverse complement strand
CTCTCTTCTTCCCTCTCTCTCTCTTTTTCTTCTTTTTCTAAATCTTAAGCCATTTTGAGTCAGATTTCTTCACGTGTAAACCAGAAACTCCCGACTGTATGCGAGCTAGCTGGGTAACAGGTCTGGGGCCTAAAGCAAAGCTTTCTATTTTGTCATGAAGAATAAAGGAAAAGAATAAACAACGAAAGTTATCAGAGAGCATTGAGTTCAACGATTTTAACTATGACCAAGAGGTTGAACTTGTAGACTCTTAAACGAAGATGTTCTGAACGGACTTGGAGGCATCTGGCAACACCAGCCGTCGGCAAACCACCCCACCCAGAATAGTCAGGTGTGTGAAACGCGTCTTCCCATTTCCACTTGGCCTCCGCCTCACTCGTGTGACCTTGAACGTACTGTTTTCCTCTCATGTTCTGGATATTTTCTTCTGCATAACAAAACACCTGCAGCAGCGGCTTTAAAACAATAACAATCACTTATTTTGCTCCCAAATCTGGGGTTTGGGTTGATTGAGCTCAGGTGGGCGTGGGAACGCTGTGTGGTCGCAGTCTGATGCTGGTTGATGGGGCCTTCTGCTTTGTACTCTGTCTACTGATTCAAATGCTAATGTCACCCAGAAACACCCTCACAGACACATCCGGAATCACATTTGACTGAATATCTGGGCAGCTAGAAGTGAAATGTCATGGCCAGCAGGAAGCCGTTAGGGGCAGCCCCTGTGCCGCCTCACCACTGTGGGCTGGAGAGTTTCTAGTAGCCTAAGCGCTGTAAACAACCAAACATCTGCATGTTCTGTCATGGTCGACTCTTCTCAAATGTTAGCGAGCATAAGAATACCGAATAAAGCCAGGTGCATA
>NW_024356050.1:0-378 GCF_902729225.1 Pteropus medius | reverse complement strand
TGAGCCTGCCCAGGCGCAGAATCCTGGCTGGTCTCTTCTTGTCCCCCTGTATTAGTCAGGATTCACCAGAACAAACACAAACAGAACAAACACGGCCTCGGAGAAACAAACGGTTTAGCGCTGGAGCCGTGGCTTAGCATCGAGGCCAGGTTTATTGGTGGAGAAATGGTTTAGCCTTGAGGCCCGGGAGAAGCCAGCTTGGAGCTCACGAGAATAGCTTGGCTTTCTGACAACAGACTGCTTGCTACTTGAGAGGAGGTTCTTAATAATTCACCCACATTTTCTGCACGCAGGACTACATGGAGTCCCCACCGCTGTGTCGTAATTTAGCCCAAAGGGACCGTGGTTGTGTTCCTTGTCATCCTTACATGTCATTGT
>NW_024356049.1:0-625 GCF_902729225.1 Pteropus medius | reverse complement strand
TTTCTGCATTTTAAAGAGGTAAAACTTTAAAGCAATTTGACAACAGATGAAGGGGTAGGCAATGGGAGGACAGAGAATGTTAGATAGCTCTTTGTATAATCAGCTCTTTGTATAGTCAGCTCTTATTGGTCAAAGGTAAGTAAATGTCAAGGCAAAGAAGGATTCTTATCACCTGCAGCTAGGAGACAGTGATTTGTAGGAAGTGGCATTTATTTTTCATGAAAAAGGTAACCATATTACTCTCTTTAGTTAGTGGAGGTGGCCAATCTCTCCTGCAGGACTAGGGGGTGGTGACAAATAAGGGCAAGATGTGGGGCGAAGGCCTAGGGCAATACCTTACATTTTCTGGTCTTAATCTATTTTTTTGTTTGTTTGTTTGTTTATGTGGTCTCCCAGAATACTTAGAAAGTAGAGAAAAGTGGACTAAATACTTCTTATGAGCGATTTCCCCAGGGTGAGAACTGCCATAACAGAAAGCTGAACAAATCATGATTGCCTTCCTTTCTAACATATGACAAAATGACCTAATAGACACATAGAAATTTTAACTAATTCTTTTCAGAGGATCATTCTAATACAGCCTTTAAACATCTCTGCATCGGTTTTCTATTGGTGTGTAAAAAAT
>NW_024356048.1:0-315 GCF_902729225.1 Pteropus medius | reverse complement strand
TACCTGGCCCGTTTGATGCGTTTGCAGTACCCCTAGAAAACTGAAGCTTGAAGTGGGGACGTGGCTCACGGAAAAGTCATTGCAAGATGCCTTTTGCCTCAGAGGGCTCTCCCTACCAAAAGTGATCGAACACTTTGGATTCAGGGCATTACGGCCGCCACGGTGTGTCCGTGCCTCTTCAGAATCGCCCTGGGGAGACGTATACCCTTTCCACATGCATTCCACCTCATATTTCCCGTTCAGTTCAGAAACCCCGTTGCTGAGGACACAGTTTCCAAGCACCTCCTCACTTGAAAGATGGATTATTTTCTACTG
>NW_024356047.1:0-347 GCF_902729225.1 Pteropus medius | reverse complement strand
TTCTATTGATCTACATATTTATTCTTATGCCAGTACCATACTACTTTGATTACTGTAATTTTGTTGGTAGTTTTGAAATAAGAAAATGTGATTTTATATATATATATATGTGTGTGTGTGTGTGTGTATACATATGTATGTGCATGCATACACATACATATGTATATTATATATGTAGTATATATATGTGTGTGTGTATATATATATATATATATATATATATATGACTCATCTTTAATAAAGAAGTAAATTCTGCATTTATGATAACATGGAAGAACCCAGAGGGCATTTATACTAAATAAAACAAGCTAGAGAAAGAAAGACAAATATGGCATGACCAAACTCTT
>NW_024356046.1:0-5819 GCF_902729225.1 Pteropus medius | reverse complement strand
GGGATGGTCGTAATGGTCCCCGTGGACGCATTCAAAATGAAGAAATGAAAGGCTCGAAAGGTGATCGCAAAGCTCATAAGGCACGGAGGCCGAAATCAGACCCACAACTGTCTGCAGTGTCCCCCACTGACCTCTTTCCAGCGGGTGACGGCCTCCAGGGACGGAGGGGCCAAAGCCTCCCTGGGTCCGCTGTCTGTGGGTGGCCTGGAGCTCTGCACGAGGATACAGAGAGGAATGAGACGCCGTTTGTACCTCTAGGGGCTCAAAGTGTCAGTAAGTGCTTCTGCAACTTCTGTACCCCAGTACCCGCAGACGACCGAGCATCGCCCTCAGAGCCCCGAGGCGCCGGGAGGGCCGTGAATTTGCCGCAAGTGAGCCGTATCTCGGAAGTCTGCAGTTCCTGCTCAAAATGGACGTCTGTAGAGTGCTTTTTGCCAGAGCTTCCCTAGATATAGCTATATCTATATCTGTATCTGAAACTATAGATATCTCTATATCTCTATCTCTCTCTCTTTCTCTGTTTCTCTCTCTCTATCTACCTATCTATCTATGTATCTGTCTATTTCTATCACTCTTTCTCTCTCTCTCTCTCTCTCTCTATATATATATATGTACATATATATTTACATATATATACCCGCAGACGACCGAGCACCGCCCTCAGAGCCCCGAGGCGCCGGGAGGGCCGTGAATTTGCCGCAAGTGAGCCGTATCTCGAAAGTCTGCAGTTCGGCTCAAAATGGACGTCACTAGAGAGCTTTTTGCCAGATCTACCATATACATATATATGCATATATATGTTCATCTATATGCAACCTTATATGGCATATGGTGGATTTTCGAAGAAGAAACCTGTGTGGACCCTATGGTCTGCCAGAGAGAAGAGGAGCACGCTCCTAGCACCTCCACCTCCCCGCAGTGTGGCCACCGGGCGTTCCAGAGCCACCATTCAGCATGATCTCTTTTCATCCCAGAGGCCCCGGGGCTCCTTCCTAAGGCCTCGGCTCCTTCCCGCTTTCCGCAGTGGAAATCAGACTGCAGGACGGAAGCAGACACCTCCCTCTCCCTCCCCTTTCTGCCTGGGATGGTCGTAATGGTCCCCGTGGACGCATTCAAAATGAAGAAATGAAAGGCTCGAAGAGGTGATCGCAAAGCTCATAAGGCCCGGAGGCCGAAATCAGACCCACAGCTGTCTGCAGTGTCCCCCAAATGACCTCTTTCCCGCGGGTGACGGCCTCCAGGGAATGAGGAGAAGGCCCAAAACCTCCCTGGTACCTTTGTCTGTGGGTGAGCTGGGCTCTGCGAGGATGAGAGGAATGAGGCGCCCGGTTGTACCTCTGGGGCTCCAAAGTGTCAGTGAGTGCTGCAGCATTTAGTGCCATGAGCGACCGAGCGCCCTCAGAAGCGAGGCCGGGAGGAGCGTCAATTTGCCGCAAGTGAGCCGTATCTCGAAAGTCTGCAGTTCCGGCTCAAAATGGGCGTCATTAGAGAGCTTTTTGCCAGATCTACCATATACATATATATGCATATATATGTTCATCTATATGCATATATATGTATATGGTGGATTTTCGAAGGAAACCTGGGTGGACCCCTGGTCTACCAGAGAAGGCAGGCAGCTCCCAGCACCTCCACCTCCCAGGAGTGTGGACACCGGGCGTTCCAGAGCCACAATTCAGCAGGAACTCTTTTCATCCCAGAGGCCCCGGGGCTCCTTCCTGAGGCCGCTGCTCCTTCCTGCTTTCCGCATTGGAAATCAGACTTCAGGACGGAAGCAGACACCTCCCTCTCCCTCACCTTTCTGCCTGGGATGGTGGTAATGGTCCCCGTGTACGCATTCAAAATGAAGAAATGAAAGGCTCAAAGAGGTGATCCCAAAGCTCAAGAGGCACGGAGGCCGAAATCAGACCCACAGCTGTCTGCAGTGTCCCCCCACTGACCTCTTTCCAGCGGGTGACGGCCTCCAGGGACGGAGGGGCCAAAGCCTCCCTGGGTCCGCTGTCTGTGTGTGGCCTGGAGCTCTGCACGAGGATACAGAGAGGAATGAGACGCCGTTTGTACCTCTAGGGGCTCAAAGTGTCAGTGGGTGCTTCTGCAACTTCTGTACCCCAGTACCCGCAGACGACCGAGCACCGCCCTCAGAGCCCCGAGGCGCCGGGAGGGCCGTGAATTTGCCGCAAGTGAGCCGTATCTCGAAAGTCTGCAGTTCGGCTCAAAATGGACGTCACTAGAGAGCTTTTTGCCAGATCTACCATATACATATATATGCATATATATGTTCATCTATATGCATATATATGTATATGGTGGATTTTCGAAGGAAACCTGTGTGGACCCCTGGTCCACCAGAGGAGACAGGCCGCTCCCAGCACCTCCACCTCCCCGGAGTGTGGACACCGGGCGTTCCAGAGCCACAATTCAGCATGATCTCTTTTCATCCCAGAGGCCCGGGGCTCCTTCCTAAGGCCTCGGCTCCTTCCCGCTTTCCGCAGTGGAAATCAGACTTCAGGACGGAAGCAGACACCTCCCTCTCCCTCACCTTTCTGCCTGGGATGGTGTAATGGTCCCCGTGGACGCATTCAAAATGAAGAAATGAAAGGCTCGAAGACGTGATCGCAAAGCTCATAAGGCCCGGAGGCCGAAATCAGACCCACAGCTGTCTGCAGTGTCCCCCAACTGACCTCTTTCCAGCGGGTGACGGCCTCCAGGGACGGAGGGGCCAAAGCCTCCCTGGGTCCGCTGTCTGTGGGCAGCCTGGAGCTCTGCACGAGGATACAGAGAGGAATGAGACGCCGTTTGTACCCCTAGGGGCTCAAAGTGTCAGTGAGTGCTTCTGCAACTGAACCCCAGGCCACTTGAGCGACGGGCATCGCCCCACAGAGCCCGAGGCGGAGGGGCCCGTCAATTTGCCTTAAAATCAGGCATTATCTCGAAAGTCTGCAGTTCGGCTCAAAATGGACGTCGTGAAACTTTTGCCAGATCTACCACCGCCACGCCTGCCATGCATATATATGTTGTCTATAACTATATGTATATATATGTATATGGTGGTGGATTTTCGAAGAAACCTGTGGACCCTGGTCTACCCAGAAGACAGACACTCAGCACCCTCCCACCTCCCGGATGTGGACACTGGGCTGACCACAGAGCACAATTCAGCATGATCTCTTTCATCCCAGAGGCCCGGGGCTCCTTCCTGAGCCCTCTGCTCCTTCCTGCTTTCCCCGTGGAAATCTGGAGAAAGCAGGACGAAGCTTGAACACCTCCCTCTCGTCACCTTTCTGCCTGGGATGTGGTCATGTGGTCCCCGTGGACACCATTCAAAATGAAGAAATGAAAGGCTAGAAGGGTGTGTAAACTCCATAAGGCCCGGAGGGCAGGAAATCAGACCACAGCTGTCTGCAGTGTCCCCAACTGACCTCTTTCCAGTTATGGGCCTCCAGGGGCCGAGAGGGGGCCAAAACCTCCCTGGGTCCGCTGTCTGTGGGTGGCCTGGAGGCTCTGCACCCTGAGGATACAGAAACGTGACTTAGCGTTGTACCTCTATGGGCTCCAAAGTGTCAGTTAGACACAGCTTCGCAGTACCGCGCCAGGCGGGCGAGCATGCGCCCTCAGAGGCGAGGCGGGCCGTGAATTTGCCGCAAGTGAGCCGTATCTCGGAAGTCTGCACTTCCGGCTCAAAATGGACGTCTGTAGAGTGCTTTTTGCCAGAGCTTCCCTAGATATATCTATATCTATATCTGTATCTGAAACTATAGATATCTCTATATCTCTATCTCTCTCTCTTTCTCTGTTTCTCTCTCTCTCTCTATCTACCTATCTATCTATGTATCTGTCTATTTCTATCACTTTCTCTCTCTCTCTCTCTCTCTCTCTCTATATATATATATATATATACATATATATATACATATATATACCCGCAGACGACCGAGCACCGCCCTCAGAGCCCCGAGGCGCCGGGAGGGCCGTGAATTTGCCGCCAGTGAGCCGTATCTCGAAAGTCTGCAGTTCCGGCTCAAAATGGACGTCACTAGAGAGCTTTTTGCCAGATCTACCATATACATATATATGCATATATATGTTCATCTATATGCATATATATGTATATGGTGGATTTTCGAAGGAAACCTGTGTGGACCCTGGTCTGCCAGAGAAGACACGCCGCTCCCAGCACCTCCACCTCCCCGGAGTGTGGACACCGGGCGTTCCAGAGCCACAATTCAGCATGATCTCTTTTCATCCCAGAGGCCCAGGGGCTCCTTCCTAAGGCCTCTGCTCCTTCCTGCTTTCCGCATTGGAAATCAGACTTCAGGACGGAAGCAGACACCTCCCTCTCGCTCACCTTTCTGCCAGGGATGGTCCTAATGGTCCCCGTGGACACATTCAAAATGAAGAAATGAAAGGCTCGAAGAGGTGATCGCAAAGCTCATAAGGCCCGGAGGCCGAAATCAGACCCCCAGCTGTCTGCAGTGTCCCCCAACTGACCTCTTTCCAGCGGGTGACGGCCTCCAGGGACGGAGGGGCCAAAGCCTCCCTGGGTCCGCTGTCTGTGGTGGCCTGGAGCTCTGCACCCTGAGGATACAGAGAGCAATGAGACGCCGTTTGTACCTCTAGGGGCTCAAAGTGTCAGTGAGTGCTTCTGCAACTTCTGAACCCCAGTACCCGCAGACGACCGAGCTTCGCCCTCAGAGCCCCGAGGCGCCGGGAGGGCCGTCAATTTGCCGCAAGTGAGCCGTATCTCGAAAGTCTGCAGTTCCGGCTCAAAATGGACGTCATTAGAGAGCTTTTGCCAGATCTACCATATACATATATATGCATATATATGTTCATCTATATGCATATATATGTATATGGTGGATTTTCGAAGGAAACCTGTGTGGACCCTGGTCTACCAGAGAAGACACGCCGCTCCCAGCACCTCCCCCTCCCCGGAGTGTGGACACCGGGCGTTCCAGAGCCACAATTCAGCATGATCTCTTTCATCCCAGAGGCCCCGGGGCTCCTTCCTAAGGCCTCTGCTCCTTCCTGCTTTCCCATTGGAAATCAGACTTCAGGACGGAAGCAGACACCTCCCTCTCCGTCACCTTTCTGCCTGGGATGGTCGTAATGGTCCCCGTGGACGCATTCAAAATGAAGAAATGAAAGGCTCGAAGAGGTGATCGCAAAGCTCATAAGGCCGGAGGCCGAAATCAGACCCACAGCTGTCTGCAGTGTCCCCCAACTGACCTCTTTCCAGCGGGTGACGGCCTCCAGGGACGGAGGGGCCAAAGCCTCCCTCGGTCCGCTGTCTGTGGGTGGCCTGGAGCTCTGCACCCTGAGGATACAGAGAGCAATGAGACGCCGTTTGTACCTCTAGGGGCTCAAAGTGTCAGTTAGTGCTTCTGCAACTTCTGTACCCCAGTACCCGCAGACGACCGAGCATCGCCCTCAGAGCCCCGAGGCGCCGGGAGGGCAGTGAATTTGCCGCAAGTGAGCCGGATCTCGGAAGTCTGCAGTTCCGGCTCAAAATGGACGTCTGTAGAGTGCTTTTTGCCAGAGCTTCCCTAGATATACCTATATCTATATCTGTATCTGAAACTATAGATATCTCTATATCTCTATCTCTCTCTCTTTCTCTGTTTCTCTCTCTCTATCTACCTATCTATCTATGTATCTGTCTATTTCTATCACTCTTTCTCTCTCTCTCTCTCTCTCTCTCTATATATATATATATATACATATATATATACCTATATATACCCACAGACGACCGAGCACCGCCCTCAGAGCCCCGAGGCGCCGGGAGGGCCGTGAATTTGCCGCAAGTGAGCCGTATC
>NW_024356045.1:0-1003 GCF_902729225.1 Pteropus medius | reverse complement strand
TTTTTTTTTTTTTTTCAATTCCTGAAATAGTTGATATGACTCGTTTTGGATCTTACTGAGTTTTTTTCAGAAGTACCATCCTGAATTCTCTGTCATTTAAGTTGCATGTTTATGTCTGTAAGTTTATTTTCTGAAGATTTTTCTCTTTCTTTCTGAGATGCCTTGTTAACTTGGTTGTTCATGGTGTTTAATGGACTCTTTCTCCGCCTGGGCATTAATGGAAATGTATTCTGCATTTTTCCCAGGAAGAAGATTTATTATATAATGGTCTTTCTAGCCTCTTGAAAAGAAGGCATTTTTTCTTTTGGTTTCTCGTAGGTGGTGTCTAAGCCTCTTGGATTCTTGCTTTATGTAAAGCCTTAACAATGCCTTTTTTTCTTATAGATGTTTAATCATGCTCACTACTCCCTGTTTTAGTCCCTGTCAGTGTTAGTGACAGTTTCAGTAACATTTTCTCATATTCTACTGGGGCTCTGTGATGTTCAGTATCGGAGTGTATGGGGGGAAGGACTCTCTCAGTCGAAGGACCCTCCCAGTTTTTCCTACCACAGCTGTTAAAAATTAACTTGTTTTTCTGCTGTCCCCACTTTTCTCCTTTCTGTCCTGATGAGTGGGCACTGCTGCTGGCCACATGGAGCTCACAACTCTCCCAGGAGGGCTGCTCAGGGAACTCCCACACCTTCTTCCTTCCCCTCTCCTCTTACAGGTAGCTCTGGCTGTGAGAGGCAGCTTCTTTGTTTCTCTCAGTCCCCCACCCGACATCGGGGTTCTGACTTGTAGTAGAACTACTATACATATATAATGATCCTTTATATATTCATAATGATAATCACATGCCAAAGGTTCAAAACTGAAATATATAACATAAAACAAGAAGGACCAGTGGGAAAATCCACAAAACCCAACCAAAAAAACAAAACAAAACAACACATACAAAACAAAACCGACGGACAAGGAACAATGGAAACTCCGAGCTACCAGAAAGCCAAAAAAAAAAAAAAAA
>NW_024356044.1:0-538 GCF_902729225.1 Pteropus medius | reverse complement strand
TTGAGTTGGGGGAAGTTTCTTTGTATGGTCTCAATACCGGTCCTTTGACAGATACATATTTTGGAGTCTGCGATTTTAACCACCAGGAAGTCAGAGATGAAGCGCTTTGCGGTGCTCAGACTGTTCTCTGTGTAGCAGGAGGCACTTGGGGCTGGCGTAGTCGGACCCGCCTCTCCCTTCCCCGCTCCTCCCCACGGCTGGGTGGTCACCAAGCGGAAAAGTGTCCTGCACGTTCAGGAATGAATGAGGGGAGAGCACAAAGACCTGGGAGGAGGAGATGGAAGGAGGGGCGTGGGCCCTGGGGGGGCGAGATGTCGCAGGGAGCTACGCGCAGGAGGCCACATCTCAGCCCAGTGCCGGCTTCGCTGCCAGCTTCGCTGCACACGGAGTCGCCTCGGACTCTCTCACGTTGTGCCCTGCAGACTCGGGACCTGTGATGGTTGTTTCTGCTCTTCAGCAAGTATTTCTGGCTGTCCTTCTCCCCGATGCAAGCAGGGACTACATTTCCTTGGATGTGAACAGTGCCATGTGACTTGCT
>NW_024356043.1:0-396 GCF_902729225.1 Pteropus medius | reverse complement strand
GGGGGGTGTGTGTGTGTGTGTGTGTGTGTGTGTTCACACACACACACACACACACACACACACACAATGTATCACAGTCTACTGATATCAGTGTTTTGCCAATTTGAGTGAAGTGCAGAAACATGACTCCCATTTAGGTCCTATTATCCTCCCCACTTTTAAATATTAATTGTCTTGAGTATCAGATGATGTTATAATTTTTATAAAAGTCATCATGTAATTTGGAAAACTCATGAAGATAGTCTATTGTATTTACCCATATTTCTGCATTCTTTCCTTATCATTTTCTTTCTTTTGAAGAACATCTTTTAGTGAAGAGTAGGTCTGCTAATGATGAATTCTTTTGGTTTTCCTTGTCTGAGCATGTCTTTATTTCCTCTTAATTCCTGAAATGTA
>NW_024356042.1:0-479 GCF_902729225.1 Pteropus medius | reverse complement strand
GAGGGTTAGGATTTGGGTCAGGGTTAGGATAGGGGTTGTTATGGTTAGGGTTAGCGTTTGGGTAGTGTTAGGTTTAGGGTTGTTAGGTTAAAGTTAGGGTTATTATTATAGTTAAGGTTAGTGTTGTTATGCCATATTTTCATGTAATTTTTTATTTACAATAATATTTTGTATTTTTTCTATTTAAAATTAAAATTTTTTATGAACTATCTAAACGTTTTTGAAAAAAGAATATAGGCTCATTCTGCTGTTTTGATGTTTTTCAAATTCATAAGGCATTCTTAAATATTTATTTTAATTCAGCATCTAATTTATCTGCCCATTAATAGGGTTAGGGTTAGGGTTAGGATTAGTGTTAGCCTTAGTTTTAGGGTTAAGATTGGGTTAGATTTTAGGGGCTATGGTTAGGGTTAGAGTTAGCTTTAGGTTTAGGATTTAAGTTAAGTTTAGGGTTAGGGTTAGGGTTAGTGTTAGAGTTA
>NW_024356041.1:0-399 GCF_902729225.1 Pteropus medius | reverse complement strand
AATTACAAAATACAGAAATTCCTGCTTTATGAAATGTACATTCTAGTCAGAACAATTAATAAGCAAAACCTAAATCATGCTAGAAGGTTATGGGGAAAAATAAAGCATCAGAAAAAAGGGGCACAGAATACCAGGTGAAGGCAGCGAGAGTTCAATTTGAAATTCATTTTAAAATAGAGCATGTCGTTGGATGATGACCTGAGGCACAGATGGAGAAAAACTGATGGGAAAACAGTGTTTCAGGCCCCGGGACAGAAAAGAATGAAGGCACCGATGGAACTATATTCTCGTTATGTTTGAGGACATCAAGGAGTTTATCGTGGTTTGAATGGAAAGTAAAATGGAGAAAATAATGAGTCAGAAAGGTAATGAGAAGCCACTCATGTGGGCTATGGAGGC
>NW_024356040.1:0-4747 GCF_902729225.1 Pteropus medius | reverse complement strand
TCAGATGGCAAGCTCAAGACGAAGGATGTCAAAACACTTTTCCACCACCACTTTGGTACGGCAAAAAGGCACTTGAGAAACAGATTTACAGATCTGTCAGTCTGGGACGGAACACCCACCATGTCACACACTGCAGAGTGAGAAGTTGTGCAAAACAAGTATCTATGACCTGGATCAGGAGAACTGTAACTTCTCTCTGTACATATTTAGAGGGCCGCCATACTTCACAGCATCCACCAATAATAGCACCATACCGATGAGCGCACTTCTGGATGATACAAGCCAGGCAATCAAAAAGAAGCTTGCTGTACAAGTGGTGCTCGCTTTCCCTCAACTTTAGAGTATACCTATCTCTTCTTAATGGGAAAATGGGACCAGAAATATTGAAACACCTTACCACCTAATAAATCCGGCAGTCTAATGATTTCTTTTCAGCACGTACGCTCTCTTCCAAAAAGCAACCGCCTGAATCCGCTTCGTACGAATTTCCACAATCGAAAGGCTAAATTGTCAGTATCGATGTCACAGCCTGTGGCTGTTGGAAGATTCCACATTTGCTTCCTGAACTACACTTCTCCAGGCTCATCTCCGAACAATCCTGCAGTCCTTTCAAAATACCTGTATATCGCTATGCACAGAAAAGGAGGAAGGAGAGCCGTTTCTAAGGAGTAGCGTACAGAGTGGAATCTGGTCTTTTCAGAGACTTGGATCCACCATTATTCGCCAGAGTCTTCTGACGTCTGCATTAAACGAATTTGGATCCCAGCCTCAAGCTCCATCTGTTGGTCAGTATCCCCCTGAAACATCTGTGGAAGACGGTTTCACTTTCCATCCTCATTAGAAAACATTGTCCGTTCGTTTTCGGCCCGGTGCTTCTGAATATTCAGGTTAAAGAACATCCTCCCTAGAAGGATTTCCCTTCATATCAGCCTTCCCACGACACGCCACACACAATGGCTTCCTTTGTTCCATCGCAAAGAAAGATGGTAGAGTAAAGCTTTTATTTTGCTCTTACTGCACAGCAGAAGCATATTGCCACTGTCTTACCACCCTTTTGTGCATTCTAGGCAGATAGCAAGCTAAGGACAACGGATGTCAAGACTTTTCCCACCAGCTTTGGTGCCAGACAAAGTACACGACAAAACCAATCTACGGTTTTTTCAGACTGAGAATGAGTGTGACTCAGGCCCCAAGGAACGGGGCTAAGTTCTTGCTCACATCCTAACTGCTTGACTCCAGGTACAGGCAAGAACTACAATTTCTCTGCTTTCTTACAGTGCCTACTTTCTTTACAGCATACAGCAAATCTTGCACCAAATGATCGAATACAGTTTTGGACTAAAGAAATCAAGCATTCCAAAACGGTTTCCTTTGCATGCGCTGTACACCTTCTCGCACCATAAAGTATTTCTATCTCTGTAATGGCAAAAGAAGACCCGAAGAAATAAAGCACCATAGCACAGGGTTAATCGCCACATTCTAAGAACCCAAAAACTAATGCTATTCCTAATCCCATTTCTGACTGTAATTCCAACACTAACCCTAATCCTAAATCTAACCCTATCCCTAAACCCAAACCTAACCCTAAACTAAACCTAATCATAACGATAACTCTAACCCTAACACTAAAACTAATTATAACGTTAAACCATAACCCTAACTGTAACCGAACCCTAACCTAAACCTATCCTTCACCCTAACCGTCACCTGAATCCTAACCTAAACCTAACACTAACCCTAACCTTAACCATATCCCGTAGTCAAATCTTAAAACTAAATCTAATCCATACCCTAATTCTATCTCTAACCCTAATAGTAACCCTAACCCTAAATTTCACACTAACAATAACACTAACCCTAACCCCTTATCCTAACATTAACCCTAAACCTAAAGATAACGCTAAACCTAACCCTTACCCTAACTCTAACCCGAACCCTAACTGTAATCTAAACCTAACCCTAACCGTGACTCTAATCATAAACCTCTCTCTAACTAAACCTAACCCTAACCCTAACACTAAAGCTTAACCGTAACTCTAACCCTAATTATAATCCTGATCCTTACACTAAATCTAATGCTATTCCTAATCCAAATTCTAACCCTAAATCTAACAATATACCATACCCTAAATTTTAAACTAACTGTATCTTGAAACCTAACCTCTTATTCTAAAGCTACTCTAAACCCAACTTGAACTCTAAGACTAATCCTAACCTTAACCTCAACCCTAACATTAACCCTAAACCTGAATTTAACCCTAAAACTAAAGCTAATCCTAACCCTAATTCTATCCCTAATGCTAACACTAAAAATAATCGTGAACCTAACCCTAAAACTAAAGCTGTTCCTGACTTAATTTTAACCATATTCCTAAATTATACACTAACAATAATCCTAACCTTAACTGCTTACATTAACACTAACCCTAAACCTAATGCTAACCCTAAAGCTAACACTAACGCTAACCCTAACACTAATCCTACCTAAACTTAACCGTAAACCTAAAACTAGCCTAACCCTAGGCCTAATGCTAACCATCACTCTAACCATAAAACTAACATTAATCCTAACACTAACATTGCAACCTAACCTTAAACCTTAACCTAACTCGAATTCTAACATAACCTAACCCTAACCCTTAAACTAACACTATCCCTAAAACTAAAGCCTAACCCTAACCATTACCCTACACTAAACCTAACCCTAACACTAACTGTGCTCCTAACATTAAACTAAAGTTAATCTCATCCCTAGTTCAAACCTTAACCATAACAAGAACACTAAACATTAATTTTAAACTAAAAATAACCCTGGCACTAGACTTTTAACTTAAACCTCACCCTAACCCTAAATTTAACTCTATCTCTAACCCTAAATCTAAACCTAACACTAACCCTAACCCTAACTTAAATCTAATTTTAACCCTAAGCCTAACACTGATACTAACCTTAAAACTCAAGTGAATCCTAACCCTAATTCTAACCCTAACCCTAACAATAACCCTAATTCTAAATTTTATTGTAACTATAACCCTAACCCTAAAAACTTACACTAAAAGTAACCCTAACCCTAAGTAAAACTCTAAAAGTAACTCTAACCCTAAGCCTAACCCTAACACTATCCTTAACCCAAACTCTAACCCAAACGTATACCAAACCCTAATGCTAACCCCAACTTAAAGCTAACGCTAACCCGAACACTAACTCTGATCATAACCTTAAAACTAAAGTTAATGCAACACCTAATTCTAACCCTAACCCAAGAATAACCCTAACCTTGATCCTAACCCTAAAATAAAGGTTATCGTAACCACATTCCTAACCATGCCCTTAAATTTTACGCTGACAATAACCCTAAAGATAACCCTAACCCTACCACTAACCTTAACTCTAACACTAAGCCAATACTAAACCTAACCCTCACCTTAAACCTTAACATAACTCTACCCATAACCTAACCGTAACCCCAACACTAACACTGCCACTAATGCTATGTCTACACACTTACCCTAACTCTAACCCTTATTCTAACCCTAACTCGAACTATAACCTAAACCTAACCCTACCGCTAACCCTAACAAATACACTACCTTGAAAGCCTAACCATAACACTAACCCTAACGCTAACCTTATCCCTGATCATAACCTTAAAACTAAAATTAATTCTAACCCTAATTCTATCCCTTTCCCTAACAATAGCCTAAACTTAAAGTTTAAACTAACAATAACAGTGACCATAACCGCTTACAATAAACCAAACCCTAACCCGAATTTCAATCTAAAAATAATCTTAACTCTAACACTAACCCTAATATTAACCCGGACATTGATCCTAACACTAAAACTAAAGCTAATCCTAACCTTAATTCTAACCAAAACACTAACACTAACCCTAATCTAAATTTTGCACTAACAATAACCTAAGCTTGACCACTTACACTAAATCTAACGTTGATCCTAACTCATACTCTAAAACTAAATCTAACCCTTACCCTATTTCTAAACCTCATCCTAACAATAACTCTAACACTAAATCTAACCCTGATCTTAACACTAAAAGTGAAGCTAATCCTAAACCTAATTCTAACCCTAATCCTAAAATTTACACTAGCGATAACTCTATCCCTAAATCTTTATACTAACCCTAACTCTAACCGAAAGCTAAGCCTAAACATAACACTAACCCTAACAAAAACACTAACCATAACCAAAACCTAAGCCTAACCATAACCATAAATCCTAACCCTAACCCTAACCCTGAATCTAACCCTAAAACTAAAGCTAATCCAAACCCTAATTCTATCCCTAAACCTAAAATTAACCCTAACCCTAAATTTTACACTAACAATATCTCTAACCCTAACCACATATCCTAAACCTAACCCTAAATCTAAAGCCAACTGAAAACCTAACACCATCCCTAACCATAAGCCTAAGCAAACCTAAACCTAACACTATCACAAACCATAACTTAACAATAATCCTAAACCTAACCCTAACACTAATCCTAAAAGAAACACTAACACTAACCCTAAAGCCTCACCCAAACTCTAACCTTAACCCTAATTCTAACCCTAACACTAATCCTGACCTTAAAAATAAAGTTAATCCTAACCCTCATTCTAAACTTAACCTTAAAAATAACCCTAAAAATAAATTTTGATCTAACAAATACCCTAACCCCTTAACCTAAAGGTAACCCTAACTGTAACTTTAACTCTAAAACTACCACTAACCCTAAGACTAA
>NW_024356039.1:0-5963 GCF_902729225.1 Pteropus medius | reverse complement strand
TGAATGCCATGCTCTTGAGCTTGCGGTCTGCCCCCGATGTCCCCTGGACAGCACGAACAGCTAGCAAGACAGGGGCACCTTGTCTGTAGTTGGGAGAAGCGGCACACATACAGATTTCGTATACAGCCTTCGTTCCTTGCCAGAGAAATCAGCACGCCACAGAGTGAGACCTGTAGTGTCGAAGGGTCATTTGAAGGGAAATCATTCCGGGGACGTTGTGGTAGGAATCTGTGTCCTCACACGCGCGGGTCCATACATTTTTGCTACACCATCTGGAAAATGAAGCCGTCTCCAAAGGAATGAGACGGACACTGTCCAGATTGGCAGTCTTCAGGAGGGATGGAAATATACTTCATTCAGAGGTTTGACCACTCTGACGAGTAATACTGACGAAAAGACTGTGGAAAGACGCACATCCACTATGAAAGCTTCTGTTAGGAATCGCGGCCTTAACCGTCTGCTTGGCTGAGTGATATACAGGTATGTCGAAAGGGCTGCAGTATTGTTCTGAAAAGTGACTTGGTATTTGGACATACTCAATGAAAGCGAGAATCCTCCACGAGCAGCAAAGTGGGCAACTGAACCTGGAAACCCGGGAGGTTTCACTGCAGAATTTCGTACGAAGCGCGTTCAGGCTTCTGTGTCCTGGAAGAGAGGGTATATGGTGAAATGACAGGAGACTGCACCGAGGAAGGATGTGGGATGACCTTTTCAGACTTCCGTTCACCATTTCCCAGTACGAAGAGATCGAAAACTGTACAAATTGTAGAAAGTATGCGGCACACACAAAGGAAACTACTGATCGAATGCCGGATTTCCTTCGGCAGAAATGCAGTCAACAATTTATCCCTTCCTTTGCTATATTATGGGAAATAAGTCAGCACTCAGAGAGTATCGATAGAAATTGCAATTCTTGCTCGTCAACCGGGTGATACATCTTTGGTTTGCGTCTGACCTTAGTACAGTTGTTTTTGTATGACTGTTGCTCTGTCCCAGTCTGCCATTACTGTAGATCTGTTTGGAAGTGTGCAGTTCTCAGCACCGAAGTTCCGTGCAAACTGACGTGAATGCCATGC
Source organism: Pteropus medius (assembly GCF_902729225.1). Taxonomy (NCBI): domain Eukaryota; kingdom Metazoa; phylum Chordata; class Mammalia; order Chiroptera; family Pteropodidae; genus Pteropus; species Pteropus medius. The sequence goes on along the minus strand of NW_024356039.1, from coordinate 4,887 downwards.
TCTTGAGCTTGCGGTCTGCCCCCGATGTCCCCTGGACAGCACGAACAGCTAGCAAGACAGGGGCACCTTGTCTGTAGTTGGGAGAAGCGGCACACATACAGATTTCGTATACAGCCTTCGTTCTGTGCCACAGAAATCAGCACGGTACAGAGTGAGACCTTTAGTGTCGAAGGGTCATTTGAAGGGAAATCATTCCGGGGACGTTGTGGTAGGAATCTGTGTTCTCAGACGCGCGGATCCATACATCTTTGCTACAACATGTGGAAAATGGAGCCGTCTCCAAAGGACTGAGACGGACACTGACCTGCGTGACAGTCTTCATCAGGGATGGAAATATACTTCATTCAGAAGTTTGACCACTCTGACGAGTAATACTGAGGCAAAGACTGTGGAAAGACGCGCATGCACTATGAAAGCTTCTGTTAGGAAACGCGGCTCAGTAACCTTCCTCTTGGGTTAGTGATATACAGGTATGTCGAATGGGCTGCTGTATTCTTCAGAGAAGCGACTTGATAATTAGACATACTCAATTAAAGGGAGAATCCTACACGAGCAGCAAAGTGGGCAACTGAATCTGGAAACCCGGGAGGTTTCACTGCAGAATTTCGTACGAAGCGGGTTCCGGCTTCTGTGTCCTGGAAGAGAGGGTATATGGTGAAATGACAGGAGACTGCACCGAGGAAGGATGTGGGATGATGTTTTCAGACTTCGGTTCACCATTTGCCAGTACGAAGAGATCGAAAAACTGTACAAATTGTAGAAAGTATGCGGCACGCACAAAGGACTGCTGTTCGAATGCCGGATTTCTTTCGGCAGAAGTGCAGTCAACAATTTATCCCTTCCTTTGCTATATTATGGGAACTCAGTCAGCACTCAGAGAGTACCGAAAGAAATTGCAATTCTTGCTCGTCAACAGGGTGATACATCTTTGGTTTACGTCTGACCTTAGTCCCGTTGTTTTGGATATGATTTTTGCTCTGTCCCAGTCTGCCATTACTTTAGATCTGTTTGGAAGTGTGCAGTTCTCAGCACCGATGTGACGCTGGAAACTGACTTGAATGCCATGCTCTTGAGCTTGCGGTCTGCCCCCAATATCCCCTGGACAGCACGAACAGCTAGCAAGACAGGGGCACCTTGTCTGTAGTTGGGACTAGCGGAACACATACAGATTTCGTATACAGCCTTCGTTCTGTGCCAGAGAAATCAGCACGTCACAGAGGGAGACCTGCAGTGTCGAAGGGACATTTGAAGGAAAATCATTCCGGGGACGTTGTGGTAGGAATCTGTGTCCTCAGACGCGCGGGTCCATATATCTTTGCTACACCATGTGGAAAATGAAGCCGTCTCCAAAGGACTGAGACGGACACTGACCTGCACCGAGGAAGGATGTGGGATGATGTTTTCAGACTTCGGTTCACCATTTGCCAGTAGGAAGAGATCGAAAAACTGTAAAAATTGTAGAAAGTATGCGGCACGCACAAAGGAAACTGCTGTTCGAATGCCGGATTTCCTTCTGCAGCAGTGCAGTTAACAATTTATCCCTTCCTTTGCTATATTATGGGAAATCGTCAGCACTCAGAGAGTACCGAAAGAAATTGCAATTCTTGCTCGTCAACCCGGTGATACATCTTTGGTTTGCGTCTGACCTTAGTCCAGTTGTTTTTGTATGACTCTTGCTCTGTCCCAGTCTGCCATTACTGTAGATATGTTTGGAAGTGTGCAGGTCTCAGCACCGAAGTTCCGTTGCAAACTGACGTGAATGCCATGCTCTTGAGCTTGCGGTCTGCCCCCAATGTCCCCTGGACAGCACTAACAGCTAGGAAGACAGGGGCACCTTGTCTGTAGTTCGGAGAAGCGGCACACATACAGATTTCGTATACATTCTTCGTTCTGTGCCAGAGAAATCAGCACGCCACAGAGTGATTCCTGTAGTGTCGAAGGGTCATTTGAAGGGAAATCATTCCGGGGACGATGTGGTAGAAATCTGTGTCCTCAGATCGCGGGTCCATACGTCTTTGGTACACCATCTGGAAAATGAAGCCGTCTGCAAAGGACTGAGACGGACACTGACCTGCTTGGCAGTCTTCATCAGGGATGGAAATATACTTCATTCAGAAGTTTGACCACTCTGACGAGTAATACTGAGGCAAAGACTGTGGAAAGACGCACATCCACTATGAAAGCTTCTGTTAGGAAACGCGTCTCGGTAACCTTCCTCTTGGTTTAGTGATATACAGGTATGTCGAATGGGCTGCAGTATTCTTCAGAGAAGCGACTTGATAATTAGACATACTCAATTAAAGGGAGAATCCTACACGAGCAGCAGAGTGGGCAACTGAATCTGGAAACCCGGGAGGTTTCACTGCAGAATTTCGTACGAAGCGGGTTCAGGCTTCTGTGTCCTGGAAGAGAGGCTATATGGTGAAATGACAGGAGACTGCACCTAGAAGGATGTGGGATGATGTTTTCAGACTTCGGTTCACCATTTGCCAGTACGAAGAGATCGAAAAACTGTACAAATTGTAGAAAGTATGCGGCACGCACAAAGGACTGCTGTTCGAATGCCGGATTTCCTTCGGCAGAAGTGCAGTCAACAATTTATCCCTTCCTTTGCTATATTATGGGAAATCGTCAGCACTCAGAGAGTACCGAAAGAAATTGCAATTCTTGCTCGTCAACAGGGTGATACATCTTTGGTTTGCGTCTGAACTTAGTCCCGTTGTTTTGGATATGACTGTTGCTCTGTCCCAGTCTGCCATTAGTGTAGATCTGTTTGAAGTGAGCAGTTCTCAGCACCGATGTGCCGCTGGAAACTGACTTCAATGCCATACACTTGAGCTTGCGGTCTGCCCCAATATCCCCTGGAGAGCACGAACAGCTAGCAAGACAGGGGCACCTTTTCTGTAGTTGGGACTAGCGGAACACATACAGATTTCGTATAAGGCTTCGTTCTGTGCCAGAGAAATCAGCACGTCACAGAGGGAGACCTGTAGTGTCGAAGGGACATTTGAAGGAAAATCATTCCGGCGACGTTGTGGTAGGAATCTGTGTCCTCAGACGCGCGGGTCCATATATCTTTGCTACACCATGTGGAAAATGAAGCCGTCTCCAAAGGACTGAGACGAACACTGACCTGCACCGAGGAAGGATGTAGGATGATGTTTTCAGTCTTCGGTTCACCATTTGCCAGTACGAAGAGATCGAAAAACTGTAAAAATTGTAGAAAGTATGCGGCACGCACAAAGGAAACTCCTGTTCGAATGCCGTATTTCCTTCTGCAGCAGTGCAGTCAACAATTGATCCCTTCCTTTGCTATATTATGGGATATCGTCAGCACTCAGAGAGTACCGAAAGAAATTGCAATTCTTGCTCGTCAACCGGGTGATAAATCTTTGGTTTGCGTCTGACCTTAGTCCCATTGTTTTGGATATGACTGTTCCTCTGTCCCAGTCTGCCATTACTGTAGATCTGTTTGGAAGTGTGCAGTTCTGAGCACCGGTGTGCCGCTGGAAACTGACTTGAATGCCATGCTCTTGAGCTTGCGGTCTGCCCCCGATGTCCCCTGGACAGCACGAACAGCTAGCAAGACAGGGGCACCTTGTCTGTAGTTGGGAGAAGCGGCACACATACAGATTTCGTATACATTCTTCGTTCCGTGTCAGAGAAATCAGCACGCCACAGAGAGAGACCTGTAGTGTCGAAGGGTCATTTGAAGGGAAATCATTCCGGGGACGTTGTGGTAGGAATCTGTGTTCTCAGATGCGCGGGTCCATACACCTTTCCTACACCATGTGGAAAATGAAGCCGTCTCCAAAGGACTGAGACGGACACTGTCCAGATTGGCAGTCTTCAGGAGGGATGGAAATATACTTCATTCAGAGGTTTGACCACTCTGACGAGTAATACTGAGGCAAAGACTGTGGAAAGACGCACATCCACTATGAAAGCTTCTGTTAGGAAACGCGGCCTTAACCGTCCGCTTGGCTGAGTGATATACAGGTATGTCGAAAGGGCTGCAGTATTGTTCTGAGAAGTGACTTGGTATTTGGACATACTCAATGAAAGCGAAAATCCTACACGAGCAGCAAAGTGGGCAACTGAACCTGGAAACACGGGAGGTTTCACTGCAGAATTTCGTCCGAATCGGGTTTAGGCTTCTGTTCCTGGAAGAGAGGGTATATGGTCAAATGACAGGAGACTGCACCGAGGAAGGATGTGGGATGATGTTTTCAGACTTCGGTTCACCATTTGCCAGTACGAAGAGATCGAAAAACTGTACAAATTGTAGAAAGTAAGCGGCACGCACAAAGGAAACTGCTGTTCGAATATCGGATTTCCTTCGGCAGAAGTGCAGTCAGCACTTTATCCCTTCCTTTGCTATATTATGGGAAATCAGTCAGCACTCAGAGAGTACCGAAAGAATTGCAATTCTTGCTCGTCAACCGGGTGATACATCTTTGGTTTGCGTCTTACCTTAGTCCAGTTGTTTTTGTATGATTTTTGCTCTGTCCCAGTCTGCCATTACTGTAGATCTGTTTGGAAGTGCGCAGTTCTCAGCACCGAAGTTCCGTTGCAAACTGACGTGAATGCCATGCTCTTCAGCTTGCGGTCTGCCCCCGATATCCCCTGGACAGCACGAACAGCTAGCAAGACAGGGGCACCTTGTCTGTAGTTGGGAGAAGCGGCACACATACAGATTTCATATACAGCCTTCGTTCTGTGCCAGAGAAATCAGCACGCCACAGAGTGAGACCTGTAGTGTCGAAGGGTCATTTGAAGGGAAATCATTCTGGGGACGATGTGGTAGGAATCTGTGTCTCAGACGCGCGGGTCCATACATCTTTGCTAAACCATCTGGAAAATGAAGCCGTCTGCAAAGGACTGAGA
>NW_024356038.1:0-2668 GCF_902729225.1 Pteropus medius | reverse complement strand
AGACAGGCCGCTCCTAGCATCTCCACCTCCCCGCAGTGTGGACACCGGGCGTTCCAGAGCCACAATTCAACATGATCTCTTTTTCATCCCAGAGGCCCCGGGGCTCCTTCCTAAGCCCTCGGCTCCTTCCCGCTTTCCGCAGTGGAAATCAGACTTCAGGACGGAAGCAGACACCTCCCTCTCCCTCACCTTTCTGCCTGGGATGGTCGTAATGGTCCCCGTGGACGCATTCAAAATGAAGAAATGAAAGGCTCAAAGAGCTGATCGCAAAGCTCCTAAGGCACGGAGGCCGAATTCACACCCACAGCTGTCTGCAGTGTCTCCCAACTGAACTCTTTCCAGCGGGTGACGGCCGCCATGGACGCAGGGGCCAAAGCATCCCTGGGTACGCTGTCTGTGGGTGGCCCTGAACCTGCAAGAGCATACTGAGACGAATGGGACGTAGTTTGTACCTCTAGGAGCTCAAAGTGTCAGTGAGTGCTCCTCCAACTTCGCTACCCCAGTACCCGCAGATGACCGAGCATCACCCACAGAGCCCCAAGGCCCTGGGAGGGCTGTGCATTTGCCGCAAGTGAGCCTTTTCTCGGAAGTCTGCGATTCTGGCTCGAAATGGACGTCACCAGAGAGCTTTTTGCCAAAGCTACCATATACATATATATGCATATATATGTTCATCTATATGTATATATATGTATATGGTGGATTTTCGAAGGAAACCTGCCTGGACCCCTGCTCTACCACAGAAGACAGGCCGCTCCTCGCACCTCCACCTCCCCGCAGTGTGGACACCGGGCGTTCGAGAGCCACAATTCAGCATGATCTCTTTTCATCCCAGAGGCCCCGGGGCTCCTTCCCAAGGCCTCGGCTCCTTCCCGCTTTCCGCAGTGGAAATCAGACTTCAGGACGGAAGCAGACACCTCCCTCGCCCTCACCTTTCTGCCTGGGATGGTCGTAATGGTCCCCGTGGACGCATTCAAAATGAAGAAATGAAAGGCTCAAAGAGCTGATCTCAAAGCTCCTAAGGCACGGAGGCCGAATTCAGACCCACAGCTGTCTGCAGTGTCTCCCAACTGAACTCTTCCCAGCGGGTGACGGCCGCCATGGAGGCAGGGGCCAAAGCATCCCTGGGTACGCTGTCTGTGGGTGGCCCTGAACCCTGCAAGAGCATACAGAGATGAATGAGACGTAGTTTGTACCTCTAGGAGCTCAAAGTGTCAGTGAGTGCTCCTCCAACTTCGGTACCCCAGTCTCCGCAGAAGACCGAGCATCGCCCACAGAGCCCCAAGGCCCCGGAGGGCTGTGCATTTGCCGCAAGTGAGCCTTTTCTCGGAAGTCTGCGATTCTTGCTCAAAATGGACGTCACCAGAGAGCTTTTTGCCAAAGCTACCATATACATATATATGCATATATATGTTCATCTATATGCATATATATGTATATGGTGGATTTTCAAAGGAAACCTGCGTGGACCCCTGGTCTACCACAGAAGACAGGCCGCTCCTAGCACCTCCACCTCCCTGCAGTGGGGACACCGGGCGTTCTAGAGCCACAATTCCGCATGATCTCTTTTCATCCCAGAGGCCCCGGGGCCTTCCTAAGGCCCGGCTCTTCCCTGCCTCCGCAGTGGAAATCAGACTTCAGGACGGAAGCAGAGCCACCTCCTTCCTCCCCTCACCTTTTCTCCCTGATGGTCGCATGGTCCCCTCTGACGCATTCAAAATGAAGAAATGAAAGGCTTAAAGAGCTGATTCTAAGGCACGGAGGTACACATCTGTGCATTCACAGCTGCCTGCAGTGTCTCCCCAACTGAACTTTTCCAGCGGGTGACGCCTCGCTAAGGACGGAGGGGCCAAAGCATCCCTGGCTACGCTGTCTGTGGGTGGCCCTGAACCCTGCAAGAGGATACAGAGACGAATGAGACGTAGTTTGTACCTCTAGAGCTCAAAGTGTCAGTGAGTGCTCCTCCAACTTCGGTACCCCAGTCTCCGCAGAAGACCGAGCATCGCCCACAGAGCCCCAAGGCCCCGGGAGGGCTGTGCATTTGCCGCAGTGAGCCTTTTCTCGGAAGTCTGCGATTCTGGCTCAAAATGGACGTCACCAGAGAGCTTTTTGCCAAAGCTAACATATACATATATATGCATATATATGTTCATCTATATGCATATATATGTATATGGTGGATTTTCGAAGGAAACCTGCGGGGACCCCTGGTCTACCACAGAAGACAGGCCGCTCCTAGCACCTCCTCCTCCCCGCAGTGTGGACACCGGGCGTTCCAGAGCCACAATTCAGCATGATCTCTTTTCATCCCAGAGGCCCCGGGGCTCCTTCCTAAGGCCTCGGCTCCTTCCCGCTTTCCGCAGTGGAAATCAGACTTCAGGACGGAAGCAGACACCTCTCTCGCCCTCACCTTTCTGCCTGGGATGGTCGTGATGGTCCCCGTGGACGCATTCAAAATGAAGAAATGAAAGGCTCAGAGAGCTGATCGCAAAGCTCCTAAGGCACGGAGGCCGAATTCAGACCCACAGCTGTCTGCAGTGTCTCCCAACTGAACTCTTTCCAGCGGGTGACGGCCGCCATGGACGCAGGGGCCAAAGCATCCCAGGGTACGCTGTCTGTGGTGGCCCTGAACCCTGCAAGAGCATACAGAGACGAATGAGACGCAGTT
>NW_024356037.1:0-366 GCF_902729225.1 Pteropus medius | reverse complement strand
TAGGAGCTTTGCGATCAGCTCTTTGAGCCTTTCATTTCTTCATTTTCAATGCGTCCCTGGGGACCATTACGACCATCCCAGGCAGAAAGGTGAGGGAGAGGGTGGTGTCTGCTTCCGTCCTGAAGTCTGATTTCCACTGCAGAAAGCGGATGGAGCCGAGGCCTGAGGAAGGAGCCCCGGGGCCTCTGGGATGAAAAGAGATCATGCTGAATTGTGGCTCTGGAACGCCCGGTGTCCACACTGCGCGGAGGTGGACGTGGTAGGAGCGGCCTGTCTTCTGTGGTAGACCAGGGGTCCACGCAGGTTTCCTTCGAAAATCCACCATATACATATATATGCATATAGATGAATATATATATGCATATA
>NW_024356036.1:0-85010 GCF_902729225.1 Pteropus medius | reverse complement strand
CTTCTGTGCCCGCCTGGGCAGACATAAAAATCAGATTCTCTAAGAAAGGTCCTCCTACAGGGTGTATTACACCCTGCAGGGGCAAAAAATTGATCTCTCTGGTGGGGGCTACTAGGTGCCTTGGAAAGGGGGAGAAAAGTATCCGGGAGTCCCCAGGCTGGTGCGGCTCCGGCAGCTAGGCCGCATAGGTCTGGAGTGAGTGTAAGCCATGGGGTGGTACTTGCCAAAGTTGAGGTAGTATAAGCAATGTCACCCGCTTCATTGACGACAGTCCAAGTAAAGTTGAATATTCTATGAGCGATGCAGGAGGGCAGCAGAAACATGAGCAGAAGGAACATCATTCTGAAATTAAGCAGAGAAAGCTTGTCAGGGGCCACCCTGGGTAGGGTTAAATGGCTTAATTAGCCTGTCGGGTAACCAGCGCGCGTTCTGTGCAGCTGAATCATAAATACAAGCATGTCCTTTTCCCCAGATTAATACTGGGTGGGGCCCATGCCATTGAGCGGTAAGTGGGTCCTTCCACAGGGTGCAAAGGTATAGAGAAAAAGCAATCCTTGAGATCAATGACAATTTTAAAGAACTTGTTGGGAATAGCAACGGGGGAAGGCAGCCCAGGCTGTAAGGGCCCCATGATTTGCATTGTTTTATTAACTTCTCTTAGGTCCTGTAAAAGCCTCCAGGTACCATTCTTTTTTTGAATAACGAAAATGGGGGTATTCCAAGGAGAGGTAGAGGGCTCTAAATGGCCAGCCTTTAATTGTTCCTGCACTAAACGGAGGGCGGCCGAAATCTTATAAGAAGGGAGGGGCCACTGATCAACCCAGACAGGATCCCCTGATTTCCAATGGATCTTATCCGCCTGGGGTGCAGGAGGATCAGTAACCCTTATGAAAAATGCTCCTTATACCCTAGACCATGACGGTTTGTTTTTGGGGTGGTCTCAATGGGTGAGTTAATTCCCCGATTAGATTTTCCAAGTCCTTTACCAGGTATGAACCCAGATTGTAACATTTGTTTGGTGACCACCTCGTTAGGGCTGCATAATATTGCCCCCATTTGTGCCAAAATATCTCTCCCCCACAAGTTAACAGGTAGACCTGGGACCACAAAGGGTTGGATTTGACCAGAGTTTCCTTCTCCATCTGACCACGTGAGAATCTTGCTACTCTGTAGGGTATTATGAGATTGGCCAATACCTTGAAGGTGGGTGGAGGAGGGCTGTAACGGCCAAGAGGAGGGCCAATGTTCTTGGGAAAGAACAGTGGAATCTGCACCCGAATCAAGTAAGCCCTCAAAAGACTTTCCATCTATAGACAGCATGAGAAGGGGTCGCTCCTTGGTAAGGGGTTGGACCCAGTATGCATCCGAGGACCCAGGATTTGAAGCACCGCGGTGACCCCCCTTATGAGGGAGCCCCTTTGTAAAAGGCACAGGGAGTGCTTGAGCAATTCTTTGGCCGGGAGAAATATTTAAAGGCCCTTTCGTGGCCGCCGCCAGGACCTTTATTTCCCCCTCAGAGTCAGCATCTACTACCGAGGGAAAGATGGTAATACCAGATAAAGTGGCTGAGGCCCGTCCCAGAATTAGGAAGTATGTTCCAGAAGGGGGAGGACCGAAGACCCCAGTATTAATGACTTGGGGCCCATCCTCAGGTATTAATATTGTACCGGAGGTGGCACAGAGGTCCAATCCTGCGCTGCCTGGGGTGGCTCGTTGGAGGGTGCCTGGTTGTTTGGCTGTCGGGGCCCCGTAGCCGGGAGGAATTGGATGGGCATTGGGCCCCGGGGCTGGGCCCTCTTCCCGTTTCCCGACAAGGGAAGAAGTGGGTTGCCTGCGACATCAGTTTTAGAGCGGCACTCACTAGCCCAATGCTTCCCTCTCTTACAGCGCGGGCAAAATCCCGGAGCGTGGAGTACGGGAACAGGAACTGTAGGGGGAGCTAAGATCTGCCCGGTACAGGGAAGTGAGCATTGTCGGGCAACATGTCCAGGTTGTCCGCAGCGGAAGCAACACCGAGCGGCAATGGGGGTATTTTGGGGAACAGGAGTGTTACTATTAGCATGTTGCATTACAGCCCCGATGGTCAACTTTATTTGATGGGCGGTGGAATCGACATCATTGCATAAGCGGATCATCCCATGAATATCGAGATTTCGGATGTGCCCCTTTAAAGCCGCTTTACAGGCATCATTAGCATTTTCATAAGCAAGCTGTTTTACAAGTTTCCCTTCCCCGTCTTCTGGCCCTAGGACGCGCTCCGCAGTTTCCTATAAACGTGCAACGAACTGGGAGAAAGGTTCATGGGGCCCCTGAACTATTTTGCTCAAGGGCGTGGTGACCGAACCTTTTGGAGGAATGGCTCTCCAGGCCCCGATAGCAGTGGCCGCTGTTTGACTAAGGATCCCAGCGGACAAACTGCGTTGTTTACGCTCAGAGGCAAAGTCTCCCCTCCCACATATCTTATCAGCAGTCCAGGTGGCCATGGGAGACCGGGGATTTTTCTGGTTGCGCATTGACTGAGTTTCCCCCCTGTCAAGAAATTCTGCTTTCCAAGTTAAAAATTCTCCCCTACTCAGCACAGATTGGGCCACTTTTATCCATTCTCCCGGCAACAGAAAGCCATCGCCAGGCAAACTTTCAAGTATGGACAGGGTAAAGGGAGCTGTGAGGCCATAGCTCTTTATAGCACTGTGTAAATCTTTGACAGTTTTAAATTTTATCCGTTCTACAGTAGGCAAAAGGTTCTGATAGTCTCCCTCATTTTCAGAATCGTTATGTGGGCTTTTCCCTTCTTCCTCAGATTGTGCCACATCCTCACAAGCTGGGTCATCAGGTGTGCTGGCTCTAGAGGCCTCTTGGGCGTCAGTAGACGCCTCCTGAGTTGTATCCGGGTCCTGTGAGGGTTTGGTACCGGATCGAGTCATGATGGGGAAAACAAAGGGTTTGGCTCGGGGTGCCTTATGGGGCTTAGATTGAGGCCCCGAAAAAATAGAATTTTGTAGAGCGGAGACTTCTAGTTGTAAATTAGCCAATTCACTCTGTAAAGTAAAGATGCCTTTGAGGCTTTGAATTTGTTGTTGCAGTTGTTTCTTTGTCTCCAAAAAGGGGTCAAGAACCGCCTGAGGGATATGAAGGGGGTTGTAAGGAGGGGGGCACGTGGCAGGCTTCCCTGCAGCAAAAAGGGTATGAGATGAAGGCCAAACAGGCTCATGATTTTTGGCGGCCTCGTCCTCCAGAACAGTTGCATCTCCGGGATCAAGGGGTTCAGGGCCGGGTTTTGGTATTATGGGGTATATTTGAGAATAAGGGCCTCCAGACGGAGACGAGGGCTCTATGTCCACGACTACAGAAGGACAGGGGGAAGAGGTAGCTCCACCTTTAACGGATGGGGGGCGAGAGAGCTGTTTGAGCATTTCAGTGGCTACCGATAGTAGCTGTCTCTTATTACTATCAGTTTCGGCCCCTTCAATGATATCTCGAATGAGTCCCCAATAACTGAGACAACTAACGGGGACAGCATTTGGTCCCTCTTTTTCTAGTAATCCATTTAAATCTTTTCCTACTTTTTGCCAACTCAAGGGATGAATATCTGGGCCGCTAAGAATGAACCACGGACATTTTTCATCAACAAAACAGAAAAAACTAACCAAATCCTTTTTCTTAACCCTAACTCCTCTCTCCCTTAACGACTTCTTTATCTCTTTGATAAAGGTCTCCTCTCTGGAGATTGAATGGCCCATGTTTAAAAATGGGACAGCAATGACTTACCCGCCGTTCCGACGTCTGGGGGTCGCAGTCGCCGGGAAGGCACTCCTAGTTGCGTGCACGCCTTTTACTTGTTGCGCTGTCCGGTGAAGGTCCGTGCCTCGAGCCCCACGTTGGGCGCCACTTGTCCCGACCCGCAGGACTTAGTTATTGCGTAGAACCCGAGGAGGACCGCACCTTGAAGAGAACATGGGCGGGAGAAAAGAGTGGAGGCAAGACAGTGTTCTGATCAAGCCTCAAAATTTTATTTTCAAGTGGTTATATTTATACACTCAGGTGGAGAGGGCAGGGGCGGGACTGATCAGAGAGTATTTCGTTACAAGCTTATTGGCGACCACCAGAGAAGGTGATTTCTGCCTGGCTGGTCAGAAACAGATGGGCTGTGTGAGAAGTTGCAGGCTCTCGCTCTGCAGGCAGGGGAATGGGGATCAAAGACACGAGATAAGGCCGGCGCTTCCCAGTGCCCTGGCTGTCCAAATGGTCACAGATAGCAGAGTTTATTCAGGATGTGATTCTTATCTTTGGGTGCAGGCTTAAGGCTCCCGACAGGCTGCTATGCCAAAAACAAAACAAAACAAAACAAAAACCATATCCAGGTGGTTTCAACATTATTTTTCACTGTTCTAGAGGTTGGGAAACCCAAGATTGGGCGCCGTGAGCAGATTTGGTGTCTGATCAGTGGAACAGGAACCAATGTCCCAGTTGGGGGTGGGGGGTGGGGCAGGGAGACTGAACGCTGCACCCTTGGTGGAGAGTGTGGAAAGAATTCAGCACACACGCCCAAGTTGGAGTCAAAGGCAAGTTTATTGGAAAAGGGGTGACACCCGCAGACAGAGTGGGGGCTCCTCTCGGAGGCAGAGAGAGGGCCACCGAGAGGAACGGTGACAGGAGAGAGAGACGAGGACAGTGAGAGAGACAGAGCGAAGGCACTGAGCGGGACGCCGAGCGTTCGGGGAACTCAGTTTATGTGTCATTCTTTAGTTCCCATTTCCTGTGACATGGACATACCGTGAGGAAGGGGAAGGGTGTGTAGCCTGAAAAGGTAAGAACTTGTAGAGCGAAAGGCCTGCGGGCAGTTCCCAGCCTTTAGTCCGCAGGTTCCCCGCGGTTTTAGCCAGAGGGAGTGACTCTTGGTGCCTGTTTCCCCCTCACAGGTGTAGGGGATGAGTCCTTAGCAATCCCAGCAGACCTCGCCCTCTGCTCTGCAGGTGTCCTCTGGGCCTGGCTGGGCTGATCAGCCCATGGCAGTCTCTGACTGCAGTTGGATGAACATTACAATTCCCTTGCCTCCTCTCTACATGACCACACTTCTCAAAGGTTACTGAGCCACCCATCTGTGGTTCCTGTTCAGTGCGGAGTCTAATCCCAGCATGGGGCCTGGGGTGCTGCTGACGTAGCTGTTCCGCAGGCCACTTGTAGCTGTTAAGCACTTGAAATGTCTCTCCTCCAAACTGAGACGCGCTGGGAAGTAGAAAATACATCTTGGTTTTCGAGGACTTAGTACCAAAAAAAAGAAAAGAAAAAAAAGGATAAAAAACATCTCCATAATAATTTATTTTTATATCGATTACATGTTGAAATTATAGGATATAGCTGGCTACATAAAAAGTTTTATTATCACTAATTTCATCCGTTTCTTTTTACTTTTTTGAATGAAGCCACTAGAAAATCGTATACTGCACAGGGCGCCCATTTATATTTTTATTGGATAGCTTGGCCCTGGAGTTTTCTTCAGTTTTGTCAGGCCAGTTTGAGACTCACCAAAGGCTTCTCGAGAGATTCCCTCTGAAAGACTGGGCCGTGGGACGTGGGTCCTGAGGCACCGAACTTGGACCCAGAGATCCATAGGCGGTGAGTGAGAGGTGGAAGGCTGGACCACGGGCTCAGGGGAGGAATGACCAAAACCCTGGAGTGGAACTAAGGCCAAGGCCTGGGACAAGTCGACATGGACTCCTGGCAGCCTCGGGGCCGGCCTCCGCTTCTCCCTAAATCTCAGAATTCAGGACAATGCTCTCTCTCCTCTCGTTGGTGACAGGAGGAGGCGGTAGGATGAGGCTGTGGCTGAGACGCCTGGTCCTCCCCGTGCTGCGGTGCGCCCGAGGATGCAGCAGGCTTCACGGGCAGCCACTGCCCCTACCTCCCCCTCAGGAGTTTGTGGCCAACTGGGAAGCCATCGGCCTGGGGAAAAAGCCTGTGCCTGAGTACTTCGACTTTGCCCACGACGTGCTGGATGTGTGGAGTCAGCTGGAAAAGGTGAAGTACATTCGGGCGTCGGACGCTGCCCTTGGGTACCCCAGCGACACTCAGTCGACAAGACGTGTCCGTGTGTGTTGTGACCGAAATAACCAGGCCCAACTCGAGTGCTCTAGTCCAAGAGACAGTTTATTAGCCGGCGGCTGTCCTTGCAAAGGAGCAGCCCCGAGACGCAGGGGCACAAAGGTTTTAAGCCCTCGATCCCATCCCCCACATCCTTAATCTTTACACAAAAGACTATGTCTCCTCCATTCATTAACTGATAACTAAGAGGTGGGTAAGCAAGCAGGGGTACAGAAGCAGAATGCGTCATTGTTAAAATATTTTGTACCTATAGGCAGTGATCCGGCCAGTAAATCCCTTTAGTTAATAAATTTTTAGCAGATAACTAACTAGAAGTGAGACATGGCGGTTAGCACGTACCATGTCTTATCCTTGACCTATTGTTTCTGAAGGTGAGGTCACTACATGTGGATGCTTGGACTCAGGAATTTTGTGAGTCCTAAAATGTCAGCTGCTGCTATGTAAGCCTCGTGACTGAGCGTGTGAGCCTTAGACACCCTGCCTCTGCCACCCCTGTCTTTGTCATGTACTTCCCTCTTAAATAAGGGAAGAACAGGGCTCAAGCTCAAAGCTTCGCGCCGGTCACAGCAGGTACAGAATAAGATGAGCTCGATTTCTTTGTGTGTCTCTGTGCGTATTCTTCCTTATTTTCTTTATTGTCCCCTCCCTTATGTATCCTTCGTGCATCTCTCTCTTTCTCTGTGTGTTTTATAGTCGTCTTTTATTTATGTTGATAAGTTCTGTTGATAATTTATGTCGAGAATGCTACCTTTTTACTTATAGTAGGGGAACATAAACTTTAATGTTTAAAAAAATCGTTTACGTTAATTTTAAAAAGCACTTGTTTAAAGAAGAATTCTGAGGTAAGTGATATCGTTAGCAGACGTGGTAAAATTTACGTAGGCGCCGTGAGAATGGCTGCAGTGAGCAGGCGTGGCAGTCAGGTGGGCCTTGTTCCTCCGCTCGAGGTGTGACGAAGCTCTTCGGAGCTCGGTTTTCTCACTGGGAACTGGGAGTCAGACCCTCTGCCACCCTGAGTTGTTGAGGATTAAATGAGACGTGTCTGTAAGAGCTGGAGCCAGCATGCTCCCTTCCCGTCTACAAAGTCTAAGCTCTTTTTCCTACACCGGCAGCATCCTTAGAAGCCTTCTCATGATGAACACAAACAGGGTGAAGTCAGCGGCAAAAACTGTGGAATAGGGGCTTTCAAAAATGATCTCCTTCAGAAAAGCAACGCCACCACCAAAAAGGTAGAAAAATTGTTAGTATCAACTTTGGCAGGACTCCAGAAATTAATCAGAGCCTGGAGTAACATAGGGAGTATTTATTAAAAAAAAAACACTCGTTAGGGATTTGGATTCATCTTTAAGAAAACCTCTCGATCAAGCAAACTAAATCAACAGACGATTGGATAAAGAATATGACTCAGCCGCTAAAGAGAAAATGAAATCCTACCATTTGTAATGACATGGATGGACTGAGAAGTTATTATGCCGAGTGAAATAAGTCGGAGAAAGACAAATACCATATGATTTCGCTTATATGCGAAATCTAAGGAAAAAAAAAGAACAAACTAATCAAAAACACGCTCACAGATACAGTGGAGAATTTGGTGACGGACAGAGGGGAAGGGGTTTAGGGGGCTGAGAGGATGGGGTGAAGGGTTAAAGAAGTACAAATTAGCAGTTGATAGATGGTCACGGGGTTGGGGAGCACGGCATAGGGAATGCAGTCAGCATTAATATATCGACTAGGTGGAGAGCCAGAGGAGAGAAAGAGCAATTAGGGAGATCTTTTTATAAACTATATAAATATCTAATCAATGTTCTGCATACTTGAAACTAACTAAAATTTTTAAAACATTTTTTAAAGAATAAAAAAGGAAATCTGATATATTGCCTCAGTATGCAAAAAAAAATCATATTTGTATGACTATTTTGACAAAAATTTAAAACATATTTGTTGCCTTCAGGAGCCAAGGGCTACCAGAAAATATTAGCTTCTACATTACACCTGCCTTTTATAAAGGAATAGTATGGATAAGTTGAACTGTACATTTTTTTCAAACTTGATTCCCATTAAAGCAGAAATGATAAGATTGCCAAAAAAGAAAAAATGACACTATGTCTCAAATCGATCTACATACTCAATGTAATCTTTATCAAAATCCCAGTACACGTCTTTGCAGAAATAGAGAGGCCCAAAATTCATATGGAAATGCAAGGGACCCATAATAACCAAAACACTTTTGAAAAAGAACCCCCAGACTGGAGGAATCACACTTTCCTATTACGAACTACTACCGAGTTACAGTAACCAAGACCGTGTTTAAAAAAAAGAAAAAACAAACAAAAAAGAACAGCATAGCACTGACATGAGGATAGACATGAATGAGTGGGATAGAATTGAGTCCAGAAAAAAAAACAAAAACATAACTATACGGTCAATCGATTTTCGACAAATGTTTTAAGAAAATTCTATGGGGCAAGAATTGTCTTTCCAACTAATGGTGCTGGTGCACTGGAGTATCACGTGCAAGAGCTGGTCCCTGCCTCACACCGCATACAAAAACTAACTCAAAAATGGATCAAAGACCAAAACGAAGGAACGAAAATCATAAAATTCTTGGGAGAAAACATAGGCGTATATCCTGGTTTAGGCAACAGCTTCTAACGCACGAACAAGGAAATTTAAAAAAATAGAGAAATTGAACTTCATGAAAATGAATAGCATTCGTATATCAGAATAGAAGATAGCCCACTGAACGGAAGAAAAATATTTGCAAATCACATATCTGCTATGTAAACCCACAGATTTATAAAGAACTCAAACTCAACCATAAAAAGACAAATACCCCAAATTAGAATGCGGGTTAAGGATTTGAATAAACGTTCCTCTAAAGAATCTAAACAAATGGCCAGTTAGTGCACGGGAAGGTGTTTGACATCTTTATTCATTAGGGAAAGGCGGTCCTAACCACAGTGAGGTACCACTTCACACAGAGCAGTATGGCTCAAAACAAAAACAGACGGAAAAGTACAATAACAAGTGTAAAGATGTAAAGCAAAGATGTAGGGAAATTAGAACCTGATACAATGCTGGTGGGAATATACAATGATGCAGGCGCCTGGAAAATAGTTCAGCAATTCCTCAAAAATTTAGACGTACAGTTATCATACGACCCTGGCGTTCCACTTCTACGTGTACGTCCGAGAGAACAGAAAACATTTGTCCACGCAAAAACGTGTACGCAAGCGTTCGCGGCAACGAGATTCATAAAAAGCAAAATGTGGAAACGACCCAAATGTCCATCAACTGACGAATGGACAGACGGAAGGTGATATATCCAGGCGATGGAATATTATGCAGTTGTGAAAAAGAACGTAGCCCTGATCCGTGCTGCCAAATAGATAAATCTTGAAAACGTCATGTTGGGTGAAAGAAACCAGACACGGAAGGCCCCGTTAGTGTATAATTCCACTCGTGTGAAAGGTGCAGACTGGGCAGATCCGTAGGGACAGAGAGCAGATTAGTGGCTGCCAGGAGCTGGGTGAGGAGAGACTAGGGAGTGGCTGCTAATCTGCACAGCACTGCTTTTTCGGATGATACACGTGTTCTGGAATTAGACAGTGGCGATGGCTGCACGCGGCTTGTGAACATGAAACCGTGTGCTTTGAAATGGCGAATTTTATAGCATGAGAATCATATCTTACAGAGGGGAGGAAAGAGAACAGTGTGAATCATAGGCTACCTTTTGCATTAAAAATAGTACGGGAGAAAGAATACACTTACTGTCTGCCTAAAGAAACACTGGAAAATGTGGAGGAAACCAATATTATTGGTTCCTCGTTGAGAAGGGTGGGCACAAGGAGGAAAACGAGATTTCTCCATGCAAATCTTTTCATATGGTTTGGATTTTTGAACTCCGTGTCCGTAATCACTATTATAAAAGATAAAATCAAGCTAAAAATGACGAGTAAACAAAAACCATCAACAAATTGTTCCTATTTCTTCTCTGCCTGCACTTCTGTCTAGGCTGGGCACCGGCCCCCGATCCCTGCCTTCTGGTGGGTCAATGGCAAGGGAGCAGAGGTCAAGTGGAGCTTTGAGGAGCTGGGGAAGCAGTCCAGGAAGGCGGCTAACGTGCTAGTGGGTGTGTGCGGCCTGCAGCCCGGCGACAGGATGATGCTCGTGCTCCCGAGAATCCCAGAATGGTGGCTGGTCAACATAGCTTGCATGCGGACAGGTCAGTGAGCAGGGCCACTGCCATAGCTTTGTAGTGTCCACAAGCCTTGGGAGATGAGCAAACTGAACTCGGCGTGCAGTTCCGTTTACTTTCCCTTTGCTCAAATCACGGAGCTGATGGTGTACAGGGGCCCTTCTATGGTGGTTTTTCCAGGGGAGGCTCGGAGGGGGCAAAGGGCACAGCCTCGAGTGCCAGGAGGGCCTCTGCTGGCCCTGCCCTACACACTCGTTGAAAGGGCTGGAGAAATCACTGTTTTCGGGACGTTTTACAAAAAAAGGCAAGACAATAGCTTTCGGGGAAGAGCTGATTTCTCTAGTCCCCGGACACTTTTCAGCATATAGAATGCTGTCCACCCCTTCCAATTATGTCCACAGAACACTCTACCCAGAATATAGATGTTTTTGCCAATAATAATGTTTGCACAACGGAGGGTACGAACTCGCACCAGAGAATTAACCTTTCTGGGTGAACAAGTTTAATTCAACCATTTGGTGAGTAGATTGTCTCCCCTCCCCTCCCCCAAAAGGCAGTAATATCAGAAGTTTCATTTTAACATATTTTTGCACAAATTAGAAAAGCGGGCACTACTCTAGTGCACTCAGTTCTCAAGAAAAGAAACGGGCGCACAGGTTTGGAGACTTCTCCATATTTTTCCATGATATATAAGGTCCATTTAACTGATGGCCAAGGTAAGAGAGTCCCTGTACTTTCCTTGAGGACCTACTACGTACTACTGCGTTAGGCACTTTGCATGATAAAAGCTTCCCTTTGGAGTATCGTTACCATTATTTTTTCTCTTGCCCAAAGATTTTTTTCCATTTCCCCCAATTATATGGGTTCACCCAAACCTTTGATGTCCAAATAAAATAATTCAAGGCCACGTCCCACATTGCCAAGTCAGGTCCAACATCCTCTCCAAGGTTTCAGAGGATGCCCAGGCTGGATATTCGTACATTCTCACCTTCCCACATCCAGACACGCACTCGTCACCTTGCTTCCGGTCTATGGGACTAGACACTTTTCTCTTGCTCAGAGCTCCGGCTGTCCACCATCCGCTTGGCCCCCAGAGCACCGTACGTAACGCCAGGTGGAACAGACTTTTGCTGGAGACAGCTAAAACAGAGAGATGGGGTGAAGAGCCACACCATTCAGCCCCCAAAGTGTCCCGGCTGGGGTTTAACTCCTGTAAGGGTCTAAGAGATAGAGCAAAGGGCAACGGGGACTCAGTTTGGCCCCCGTGCTGTTGGGGGTGGCCCCTTCCTCTGCCTTCTGCCTTCCTCCTTGAGCCACGGCAGGGTGACCGATTCATTTAGGAATACTCATTCTTCTCCTCTTTGAAATGAGAGTGCTGGTCTCAAGGGAGTGTTTACAGCCCGAATTCTGTAGAGACTCCAGTGGTTTTTCAAGTGTCTGAATAGAATTGGTTCCTAATCTCTGCTTCCGTATGAACTCGGCTACTGTCACGATTGCTTTGGTCGAAGTACTGTGTGGTCAAAACGGGCCAAGAGCTCTGTCTTCATATAGCTTAGATTCTAAAGGAAGGAGACAGAAACAAAAAAATAATAAGTACATTCTATAATATGTAAGAAAGTGATAAATATTAAGGAAAAACTAGTACGGGGTGAGGAGAACCGGTTAGGAGGTGGGTCACAATTTGAAGTACATGGTCAAGGTTAGCTTCACTAAGAGGGTGACAAATCTTTGGCAAAGATTTAGAGGAGAGGGGGCTATCCATAGTACCTGGGGAAAGTGGTCTTAGAAGAAGAATGGGCAAGGGCAAAGGCCCTGAGGCAGGCCATGCCTGCAAGGGACAGCAAAGAGGCCAGTGGGGCTGCTGGGCAGTCAGTGAGCTGTAAAGGGACAGGACATCAAGCCAGAGAGGACAAGAGGAGGGTGTGTGAAGACCACGTAGCCTTGGATAATGTGCTCACCAGTTTGACATTTCTTCGCATGGAGCTGGGACTCACTGCTGGGTGCTGAGCAGAGATGTGACATAATCTGACCTCTGACCTAGTCTTAACCAGTATCTGAAATGACCTTATTCATCTGACATGTTATTAGCTGTCTCACATCCAAACTGGGTAAGACACTGTCTTAGTCACCTCTGTGTCCATCTGAGAACAGCAGTCAATGAATATTTGTCGATTAATTGACAGAGACAGATATTTCCAGGCGGGACAGTGTTCCATGGCTTATCCTGGGGAACTTGGCTTCAGAACTTCCCAACCACATGTGTCTGTGAGTCTTTATGCCACCATTTCTCAGAGAGCAAATGACTTTTCCTGAGTTCCCTTCTATTCATGGGCCCCTAGTCACTGTTCGCAAGACCATGACCTTCATTCCCCAAATCGGCTGCACCCATGTGTTTGGCAGGAACAGCCAATGACCCAGACCCTCATTCCACATGAGTGTGTTGAGCCTTCTGTTCTAAACTGCAGTCACCAGGATTTACTGGGCGCTTACTCTGTGCCACGCTTTAGAAAACTTTTACTTATTTACTTGTTAAATAAGTAAATAAAATCTGAATTTGCATAAGCTAATACAAGAGTTCATTCTGACCTGTTTCAAAGTCAAAGTAGCTTCCCTCTCCAGAAGCAATTGGGGTTTCAAGGGTACCATCCTAGCGGTATTCTAAATATCTTCACGCGCGGGGTGCTGGCTGTGCATTGTCAAGGATCCCCGCATGTCTAAGGGGTCTTCTAGGATTATCCCCCATTTTCAGATGAGAAGACTGAGACTCACGGTGTGGGTCACATAACTTTTTCAAGAGCGCACACAGCCCAGTAGCAGGGGAACCCAAACTCAAATCTAGACCGTCATCAGGTCCTTGGTCCTGAGCCACGAGCTTCTGCTGTGTAGTAGCCACGGATAAAGAGATTGCGAACCCCTGGGGTGAAGGGCCAGAGGGTGTCCGTGCAGAAGGAGTAGGTAACTGGAACGGGAGGAAGCACAGATCCCGTCTTAGGAAGAGGGGCGTGTGAGACATCGAGAGTAGCAGTGAGCAGGCATGGGTAGCACAGGGTGAAATCGATTCTGTCCTCAGTCAGAGGAAGCAAACGAGGTGAACGGCTTTGATGTCTCCGATAGATGCCCAGGATGGGGTCGGGAAGACTTTAAAAGGAAAGAAGGCGTCAGGAAGAATAGCTGATCAGTTCGGGACTCTTGGTAGACCCAGAGAAAGAGCCTGAGCATCTCAGGAGACCCTAGCGCTGACCAGCAGGTATGTCCATATTGCTTGCTACCAAGTTCCTTCAGAAAAAATCATCTCCCTTTCCCAAGCAGATACGACTATTTCTTAAAGTCCTTGAACAGGTCCTTAGAAGGGGACAGCCATGTGGCCGCCTCCACGAGAGTTAGGTCTCTACTCTAGGCGTTAGGGTCTTGCTCCTCTCCCCTCTGTGGCAAATGGGTCAAAATAAAAGGAGAGACTGGAAAGAAGGGAAGGGGTTGTCCACCTGGCCTCCTGGCCTCGGTGCTCGGGAGCTTCATTGCAGGTAAGGGGTGAGAAAGTACAGAGCTGCATGAGGGATTTCAGGCAGACTCTAGAGAGAACTTCCTGGAAGACAGTTAGGGGGCTTGTGACTGTGTGACTCTGAGGCATTCAGGAACACCTGTTGCAGGGGTATTTAAGATGGGGCAGACACCCTTAGGAGGTAGGACTCTGAGCTTTTCCCAGAGCAGGGGAAGAATCCCCTCCAGGACTGGCAGCTGCTCTATGTAAACAGGTTTTTCAAGCCCTATCATTTCTTGGGTTGCCCAGAGAAAGGGACCCACACTGCTTCTGGTGTCTTCTCCAAGTGTATCCTCTCTTCTCTCCCTAGATCGCCACCTTGGACTGTGGCTTGTAGGGTCTTGAAGCTCCTCAGGCTCCCCCAGATATCCCCTGATGTGGGTCTCTGTCCCAACTTTGTACCCCCGGCGATTAGTCATTGCCAGGTAACTGGCATCCTAATCTTTTCCCTGGCCTGTGGGTCTCCATTGCCAAAGCTGGTGTCTTCAACAGAGACTCTTCATTTAGGAACCTCCGCCCCCCCATCCCTACCTGTCATGGGGCCCTTTTAGCAGATGAAACCCTGGTCCCAGCACCTCCAAGGAATGACTCTCCAACAAGGGGCACTTAGGGAGCAGGCTGACTGGGGTGGGAGCGGATGGGAAAGCTCCATCTGGGAGGGTACAGGATTCGAGGTGGCCTGTAATGTCACTTACCTGGCTGTTAGATTCTTCTCTTTGGTGTATTTCTGAAAAACAGCAGCTCAGAGCCCTGTGATGTCCAGCGCTAGTCTAGTTAGCCACTTAGGCGTGACCCACGCTTCTGGGAGGTTAGGGCTCCAGGTCCAGATGTGGGACTGACTTGCTCTGGGACCTGAAGCGATTTATCGTTCTGCTACGAGATTTCATATTATCCACTCGATGAATCTGGAAAGATCTGTTTTTCTGACCCCGTGACTCAAACAGAGCTACCTGAAAACTAACAGTTACTAAAATAGACAGGATGGAAGATGGAGTGAGATGATTTGCAGAAAGCAAGGATATTGGGGGCTCAGCTTTGGACAAAGTATGTTTGACATGCCCAAGGGACATCCAAGAGTAGAAGTCAAGCAGAATAGGATGCAGGAGAGAGGTCCAAGCTGCAGACATGTGTATGGGGTCATTGGCAAGGCAGCTGGGGTCCAAGCCACGGTGCTGGATGAGATTACATCTGGAGTGAGTGTAGATAAAGGAGATGAGGAGGAATCGTGAAAAAGAGACTAAGTCTGATGAAAAAAGGGTTAAAGGAGGGGAGAGGACGTACATCGCTTCCCCCCCCCCAGAGGCTGTTCCTCAGCCTCACATGATAACTTGCCAAACCGAGCACATAATCTCCTTGACCCTTCTGATTGGAAAAAAAAAAAAAAAAAAAAGCCTCTGCTGACCTCAGTCCATGAACCCTATAATCCATGACCACAGTTAGAACCGACTTTACCACAAGAGAGTCTCTGGGGTATTCTACAGTTAAGGGTTAGCTCCGGAGTTTCCATGAATTCTGGAGCTGTTTGCTCGGGAGGAAAGTGGACTGATAGATTCTCAGGAAAACTTCCTGGCTGGTGAGCGCTGTTTCCAGGAATGGGCAGATGCCTCATAATTGCACTAACCAATCTTTAGAAGCCAGAGTGATCCAAGAGAGTGAAAATCTCCAGGGAAAAATAGTCTGCAATCCTTAGGGGCCTCTAAAGGGAGTATCTGCCAGGTCTTAGTGAGGAGGCAGCACTGGGCAACGGAGTAGGTATTGTTAGGACAGCGAAAGGGAGGGACCGGAGTGGCTGGAAGAAAGGCAGTCAAAGGCGGATGGGACTCGAGTGGTGGTTAGGGAAGAAGGCCCTTCTGAGAATGTGAGACCTGAAGAATGAGAAAGAGCCAGCCATGGAAAGAGAAAGGGACCAGCAGGAGCAAAAGCAATAAATAGTCCTGCCTAGAAGCTGGTGAGACAATCTCCACGTCTGCTCTTTTAGGAATATAAGAGAGGAGACGCGAGTGTCAGAGACCTTGAGCATTCTGGCCTTGACCATGGGGAATGGGAGCCAGCCAGCTTGGGGGATTCATCACTGCATTCCTTGAATCGAAAGGCATTAGACTTAAATTCTGCCACCCTCAACGAGGTGCACGTGTCGGAACTCAGAGACCAGTCTACACAGCCTTGGGACCAGTTTCTCTGGAGCCATTGCATAGATGGAAACAATAATTATGACAATTTTAAATTCTCAAGTGATTCTGGGTGTTAGGTCCTGTGTGCTAGGCTCATAGTATTCACGACAGCTCAGTCAAGGTTCAGTCGAAGGACATAGATGCTGTGTGTGTCGGTCGGTATATTTGTCACTGTATGAACAAACATTCGAACTTCTCAAGGGCTCAAAACCACATGTATTTTCCCCCACGGGTCTGTGGGTTGGCTGTGCTGCTCTCAGCTCACCTCTACTTGTGTTATCTATCTGGGACCCAGGCTGAAAGCAGAGCACCCATCTGAGATATGCTGCATTCACGACAGAGGGCAGAAAAGTAAGGGTTCCTGACCAACCACTCAGTCATATCCTCTCATGTCTCCCAGGCAAGCCAAAGTCATTGAGAGTTGGATATGTGCTCTACCCAGAGCTGGATGCACTGGGTAGAGCACATGAAAATAAATAATGATATGGAATCCTACTGCAGGGAGGGGGTACAGTGTTGGGAACAACAATTCGGTCTACCATGCCACCGTATTTTGAGAACAGAAGGGTTTATTACATGAAGTTCGGTGTTTGCACAACTGTCAGAAGTGCCGGGATGGTTGGATCCAGACTGGCTGCTGTGCTTTTGGAGAATGGCGTGCCAGAAAGAAACTGAAATGGATGCTGAGTGCCAGTTCACTCAGAACCACGAGAAAGTCATTTCTGGAAGAACGCTGTCAGGTTAGGATGGATCTCCATAAGCAGCTGATGACTAATAGAACAGTTTACACAGGAAAGATTCACCTCTGTGTTGTCTTTCCTTCACGGGTCTGACCATGCATTGGCTGCAGAATCTCCAGAAGGTTTGCATCCTATGGGGGACTCAGATGTCTAGTCGTACTGCCCACATTCATACCAAGCCACTGGCATCCCTGCCGTGGGGCCACCAGGAAGTTCCTGCCAAGTTTAACTTTGCTCGTGATGGATCACTGGGCTGGCATGGAGAGGTTAATGGGGTGGAGAAGAGGCACAGAGTTGGACAATCTGGCTGAGTTATTAAGTCCTCTGTTCATTTAATATTTATCGAACATTGTGCTAGGTACATCTTTCATGAAGGCAGCACGGGGTGAGCACAAGAGAGAATGACTTGGCAGAAAAAAAGGGCCCGGAGGCTGGGGCAGAGTGGAGCAATCTGGTAACCAAACTTGGCAGCTGAATGCTCTGTCATGACCTCCCATAGTGAAATAAGGACTCGTGGGCTGGGCTCATAGAGGTGGTGGATTGGGTTTAACAAGAGAAAATCAGCACCAAGCAAAAACTGTGCCCATCTTGTCAGAAAGTTATTGTGTCCCTATCATTAGGGGTGAGTAAGCAGGATGTTCACTAGGCACAGATTGTCAAAAGAAATCTGACATAAGACAGCAGAGAAAAAGCGACGAGGAAATTTGTTTCCTTTCCCACCGTGGACTTCTAGAACTCTACCCCACTGATCACTGACCTCGTCATTGCCTTCCACCTGAGGCTCTGGGCAGCTTTCTAGAGGATGGAAGGGTTCTTCCTGGCTGGGCATAGGGCACGATGAGGTGGGTCCGTCAGCACGGGCTTAAAAGAACGGTGCTCAAAGGGAGTCATACCACGATGTTATCGTGAGGTTCCGACATCGTGACCCAACCTTAGTGCAGAGATTGCAAATGCTGGGCTTCTAGGCTGAGGTGGCCCATGGTGCAGGGCAGGCTTAAAATCAAATTTGGTCAGCACTTTAAAATTGAACATTTTCGGATAAAAATTTAGATTTCTGGCTATTCTTTAAAAGTTAGACCTCCTTAGAATAATGAGGAAGGTCTCTACTACCATGACTCAGAATTCTGAACCCAGAAATGCAAATCAGAACCACAACGAGATACCATCTCATACCTGTTAGAGTAGCTATAATCAACAAGACAAGTAATAACAAATGTTGGAGAGGATGCGGAGAAAAAGGAACCCTCATATGTTGTTGGTGGGGCTGAAAATTGGTACAGTCAGTATGGAAAACAGTATGGAGGTTCCTCAAAAAACTAAGAATTGAGCTACCATATGATCCAGCAATCCCTCTACTGGGTATTTACCCCAAAGACTTGAAAACCCATATCAGAAAAGATATTTGCACACCGATGTTCATAGCAGCATTATTCACAGTGGCCAGGACATGAAAGCAACTGAAGTGTTCTACAATAGATAATTGGCTAAAGAAGCTGTGGTACATATATACATTGAAATATTGCTCAGCCATAAGAGGAGATGAAATACTGCCATTTGCAACAACACGGATGGACCTCGAGATAATCATACTAAGCAAAATAAGCCAGACAGAAAAAGTCGAAAATCACATGATATCACTTACATGTGGGATATAAACCTAAAAGCAACAAATGAACAGGAGAAATAAACAGAAACTCATGGACATGGACAGTAGACTAATGGTTACCGGAGTGTAGGGGGGAGGGGGGAGGTAGACAGGGTAAAGAGGGTCAAATATGTGGTGACAGAAAGAAATCTAACTATAGGAGGTGAACTCACAGTGTAAATATATATATGCCTTACTGTTAAAAAAATAGGCTATGAACAGAATTTGAGTTTTTCCAGTTGTCAGTAGCAACGTACGAAGTTGATTTATCTTAATTAAATAATTTTAGGGTATATTATTTCAAATAAAGTGGCAATTACATGTTTAAAAAAAGAATTCTGAACCTATAAAAGAAGCTACTTAATAAATTTGCTACATAAACATAAAGAAAAAAAAAAACCCCACTCTATCGCACTTCCGGTCAAGATGGCAGAGCACACAAATGCTGTGCTGGCCTCCTCTCACGACCGCATCAAAATTACAACTAAGCTACAGAACAACCATCACTGAGAATCACCTGAAGTCTAGCTGAACAGAAGTCTTACAACTGGAGACACACGGAAGAGGCCACCTCAAGACAGGTAGGAGGAGCAGAGACAGGAATCAGGCTAGCGCCACACCCGCATGTGGTGGTGGAGAATCGGGAGGGATATCTCGGCTGCAGCGGTCCCCCTGGGGGAGCGAGGGGTCCCAATTCCACAGCCCAGGGATCCAATGCTGGGAAGAGAAGTCCTTACAACCTCTGGCTGTGAAAACCAGCAGAGATGGTGGCCGAGTGAGATGTAGAGCAGCTGGACTTCCTTTCAAAGGGCCCGCACACGGACTTACTCACTGATGGACTCGCTCGCTCTGAGCTCCAGTGCTGCGGCCGCTCCTCAAAAAGCTCCAGGGACACACGGGGAGGAACTGAGTTATCTGGCTTTGGGATGAGGGCTGGAGAGGTGGCTTTCTCCCAGACAGAAGTGCTGGCTGAAGCCACTGTTCCTTCATTGGGCCCTCCCCTCGCTTAGCGTGCAGACGCAGGTGGCCGCCATGTCTGAGTCTCCATCAACCTGGCTGACGCCAGTCACCCCGCCCAGTGATTCCTGAGACTCCGTCCCATCCAACTTTTGGGCCCACCCAAGCCACTATCGGAGGATTTTCCATACAAACAGCCTGTCTTGGCTCATGCAGCAGACTTTCTTAAAATCTCTCAAAGGTTCATAAAACTCAAACAAATAGCACATGGCCTTGGCGTGCCTTGTACCCCTGCTCGGTACCCCAAGCCTGGCACTAGCGACAGCTGGCCTCGGTTCACAGTTTGGCCTCTCTAGGCACCTCTAAGCCCAGAGCAGGTGGTGGCCATATGAAGATTGCTTGGTGGTTCATGCCAGGTGACCTTGGGAGGGGCACAGGCTGCAACCAAACCTGGCCTGCAGTGGGGTCCCTCCCAGGAGGCTCCAGGGCTGGCACACCCAGTCAGCTTCAGACCAAACTAGAGCACCACCCATGGCTGCATCTGAGGACAACACACCCCAAGGGCAGACTGGGAAGGCACCAGAGTTCTGCTAAGGTGAATCCCACTCCACAGAGTCAGCCCCTCACCAGCCAGTCCTCAAAACCAATTAGCCTGAGAGTCAATCCTTTCCCCAGACATGGAAAGAGCAACCAAAGCTCAACCACGACAGGAGGGGACACACAACCCACACAAGGGACACACCTGGAGCAACCAGCTCAGGTGACCAGGAAAGACTGTGCCAGTAGGTCTCACAGCATATCTACTACATAAGGCCACTCTAAGACCAGGAGACATAGCAGTCCTCTCTTATACATAGAAGCAAACGAAAGGAGGCAGGCAAAGTGGGGAGACAAAGAAACATGTCCCAAATGAAAGAACAGAACCAAACTTCAGAAGAAGAACTCAACAAAATGGAGACGAGCCATCTACCAGGCGCAGAGTTCAAAACACTGGTGGCAAGGATGCTCAATGACCTTAGGGGAAGAGTAGACGAACTCAGTGAGAACTTTAACTAAGAGACAGAAGACATAAAATACAACAACTGAAATGAAAAACACATTAGAGGGAATCGACAGTAGATGAAATGAAGCAGAGGGTCGAATCAGCGATTTAGAAGACAAGGTAGCGAGTACTAAACTAACAGAACCGTGGGGCTGCGGCAAGGGTCCTGGACCCTTATCCAGTGAGGGGTGGGCAGCCATAAAGGGACAAAGCGACGTGATCACATGCTGTTTGTAGAGGCCACTCTCGTGTGTAGAGAATGCGAAGAAAGAATAGGGGCGGGAAACTCAGGGAAGAGGTAGGGATGGTGATGGCTTCAACTTGGGTGGGGTGACAGAGATGGAGAGAAGTGGGTGGGTCTAAGAGACAGTTAAGGCGAAGCTTGTAGCAGGGTTTTCTTGATGAATGAGATACAGCAGAGGAAGAAAGCCAGGGGGACGGAGAAGTCACAGACCCTTGGGTGACTGTGTGACGCCACTGTCCTTCACCGAAGTGAGGAACACAGGGAGACGCAGGTATGGGGGTGTCGAGGAGACACGAGGAGTTCGATTTGGTGACTGTCGAGCGGTGTTCAAGAAAGGACGCGAAGTTCCAGTGAACACCACGAAAAAATATGTCATGGGAGTTAATGTACAGCGTGGTGACTGCACTTACCCATACCATAATGGTATATGTGAACGTCGCTAGGAGAGTAGATCAGGAAAGTTCTCATCACACAAAAACAAATTTTGCACCTGCGTGTGATGATGGCTGCTAACTTGCAATAATCGTTTCGCAGTATTCACATATAGCGAATGATTATGGGGCATACCCGAAACTGGCATAATGTTACATGTCAGTTATATCCCTACAAAAACATGTAGGGAGACTCAAGACACGCTAACCCAACCTCCCCTCGTTCACGACCTACCCACCCTGGCCTTTCTTCCTCATGCACACAGGTATTCTCATCAATCAGGAGGAGTGATCACAGGAAGTTGACCACAATTGCGGGATCTTGGAGCCCCATGGAAAGAGCGAACGGGCCATGAGAGAAAGGTGACATGTGGAGGGAATGCTGTCCAAAGGGAAGGAGAACTCGGAGTCAGTAGGATCATAATAATAGAGATAGGTCTGCGGTGGTGAACAGGTCTGCCGTGCACATCCTGCAGAAAGTGAGCCCGGGGGAAAAGCTGTGCATCAGGAAGAGCATGTGAAATCAGCTTCGTCAAAGGTGGAACATAAATGTTGTTATTCTGAGGAAGAATAAAACGAATCTGCAAGAGTCTCATCTGGCTAGAAAACAAAAACAAAAATGTATCCGGTATCCCCGATTTGGGAGAAAGAGCCCAGATCGAGGTGGCTGTGCTATTGCAGGACCATGAAGAGGGCCCTTCCTTATTATTTTAATGATTACATAAGAGCGTTTGGGTACAGGAAATGCCTGTAGGGCATTTTATGTGTGTGTGTGGTGGGGGGAGGTGTTGGCCTTAGACTCAGTGGTGTGACATCAACCAACTCAACTTTTCTCCTTATTCTCAGTAGATCCCTTATAGCTCTGACAACCCAGGGGCTTCTGTGTCCAAACCACTCTGCTCCCTGCCTCTCGTTACTAGTACTTCCCAAGGATCCAGCCTACCCCAGCCTATTAAATTCCCACCCCCTCTGACCCCCCAAATTTGTTCCTAATAGACTATGACCTAATTTTCCTACAGAGCTGAAAGTATTAATCATCTTTAGGACACATACTGTAGTGATTCCCAGCCACAAGGAAATTCTTCACATCTAGCTTAAATTATTTGTGCTTTAAGGCAGACCTAATACTTTTTCTTCCGGCCAAAGAGAGGAAGGAAAAAAACTTAGGCAATTTATGATGCTTCGAGATAAAGAACAAAAGGTCTACTCAGGCGAACTTGAACTTAGCAAGGCTGCTTGTTAGAATAATAACTTAGATGTCTATTGTAAGTAAACATTTTTCTGAGTGGTTGCCACATGCCAAAAACTGGACTACATTCTGGGGATAAAATGAGAATAAGACCCAATTATCTCGTAAGTTATGTCAGCTGAGTGACACCTTCTGCACACTCCCCGCTTCTTGAAACAGGATGTGCATAGAATTTTCTTTTCCCGCCTACTTATACTTCCACATTCTTGCAAAGGTAGGCGAACACACTCAGGTACACAAACACCTGCCCACACGTGCACACTCATGCTTCATTCACCCCAGTGTACACTCATGTATATGTGCCTATGTTTCTCCTCTTTCCTCAGCTTACGGGCAGGCGTGGAAGCCTCGGACTTACTCTGGGCCACATCAGACACAGCTTGGATACTGAGCATCATGGCCTCGTTCCTGGAACGTGTGTATTTATCCATCTCTGGCCAGAGTTTGACCCGCTGGCCATTCTGAAGGTAAGAGAGGATCCAGTTTGTACTGGACAGTCAGAGTGAGTCCAAAGTTTACACACTCCAGTTTATTGCAGTTTCTTTTGGTTCATCTAATTTTGACTAACCCATAGATGGACAGTGTTTAGTAATAAGCAAGATGGAATCGTCCCTGTCCTCAGAGAGCTGACGGTTCAGAGAAGGCAACAGACCCATGTACAGGTAAAAGGAATATATTTTGAAGACAGATGTCATGGGCAGTATGAGAAGTTCGTGCTTCTCAATTGCTGTGCAATATTCCATTCTGCGAATCTATTGTAATTTCTTTTTCTATCCTGTTGATGGGCATTGTGGCTTGACCCTGGAATGACAAAGCAATGGAAATGAGCTCATTTTGCTTGCCAAGGCACACCGTCTATTGAACTCTGTGATGGGAAGTTGGGCCATTGCCGCCTGGGGCCAGCAGGTCTCTGTAAGAGTTGAGGACCCACCCAGATGTCTGTTTGGCTGGCAACAGAGACTCTAGAAGCAAAATGAGCCATGGGTGACACCCTCAAGGTCAAAAGGTTAGGCATGGTCTGGATTCTCTCAGGAGATTCTCGTCAATGATTCTGTCACCCTCTGTTTTAAATATACCCTTACTCTGTCTCATTCCAAAAAGGATTTGAAGTGGCTTTTGCGAAATATCACAAATAGAAAAAAAAAAAGCAACATGGAAACAGATGTAAAGTCAGAAAGCTTATTAGGAAAATACAGGATGGACTTGTGGTGGGAGAGAGTAAGGAGAAGTATAGCAAATAAGTAGGTCCTTGCATACTGAGCTTCCTGTAAGGCAAGACAATAAGGGAAATGAGATGGTTTTCATAGGCTATGCTACTTCATCAAGAGCACTTGGAGGACGTAATTGCACAATTCACTAATGTTAATATTTTTTTCTAGACATTTTCCCCTGTCATTCTTTCTAATAAATTCTGTACAAAGCAAAGCATAGGATGAAAGTGGTGTCGCATAACAGTTAAGCATGCAGGCTGCAAACATGGGCTCCACTACTGGTTGATTGTGTGACCTTGGGCAAGTTACTTAACCCTCTGAGTCACAGTTGTCCTCTCGGTAAAATGGGGATAAGAATATGAACTCTGCGAGGTTGCCGTGAGAATTAAATGAGACTTCACAGGGTCTGGCAACTATTCGGTACTAGCTAAATTTTAGTAGCACCTCTTCTGAAATGTTTAGAGATGCTTTTAACCTTTCAGAGCCCTTTTCTACCTGAATTATGGCCCAACAAGATATTTTTTAGGAAAACAGGGCTGAAATTAAACTATTATAAAGCTGGTCCCAGGAAGTTAAGAGAATTAAGCGACACTGCACAGTTGATTTGCGACAGGGGCCGATCTCCTTCCCTTGGTGACTGATCCCAGAAGTGTGTGTATGAAGATAAGTTGTTAAATTAGCAGGAATAAGCAGCTCGATTTGACAAAAATGTCCCAAATCCATCCCGGACCTTTTCTCTGTAACGATAAGTTCTGTCGCTTTTGGCTTGAGGGTACATGAAAATTGGGGCTCGTTTGGCCTGAAATAGACCCAGCAAAGAAGCTAGGGTTTGAATCCAGTCCCTACGACGCTATAGCCCACGCTCGTAACCACTGTGCAGACTGGTAAGTTTGGCATCTGACCTGGTGATTGATGTCTCAGCTGGCTCTCTGCCTCCAGGTGCTGTTCGGGTGCCCCACCAACAACATGGTCAGAGCATCATCATTTACCAAACGTTGCTACAACAGGATCTTTCCAAGCGATGGGGACCTGGGGATCAGTAAGAATCTCTGGATCTATTGGCCCATCCTCCTGCCTCTCCCACATACACATACATGCTCATTTTTCTGACCCTCTGATCATGGTTGCCCCATGAAGTCATCCTCATTATCAAAATACTCAGCATCTAGCTTCTAGGCCTAGGCACAGTTTGGTTCAGTTGCAAGTTCCCATGTCTACAGAGCTACCACAGTGGTGGGTGGAGAGACACTGGAGAACTGAAGAGCCCAGAGAGGACTGGGCATCCAAGAGTTCTATGGCCAGGCAGAAATGGTACCTGCTCCTAGGGGATATCATGAGCTGGTCAACCTGGTGGGCTTCAGAAGGCTCTTTGATAATAAAAATGTGAGCCACCATTTATCAAGCACTTATTCGATAGACGTTGATTGCGCGCCTCCTATGGGATAGGTATTGAAAATTCAGCAAAGAATAAAACAGGCAAAGCTTTTGCTCTCACGGGGATCGCATCCTAGCAGGAGTGGGGGAAAGAGACAAACGAATAAATATATGACATGGCAGATAGTGAGAAGTTCTATGGAGAAAAGTGAAGATGAGTGAGATGGGGTGAAGTGGCGTGAAGGGCTGATTTCTCAGAAATGGTGGTCAGGAAAGTCCTCTGTGACGGAGTCACATTTTAGCAGAGACCTGAGTTTATCGAACATGTCAGGCTTGGTGCCGAGATGCTCAGATGGAAGTGAGAGATGAGGACAAGAATCTACTGAAACCCCACGGAACCTTGGGGCTCCTGGAGCACGATGCAGATTCACCTTGCTCTGTACCGAGCCACTTATCAATACTATTTGGGGAGCACCAGGGGATCCCCGACTGAGAAAACCATATGTGCCGGGCACTGAGGTCACTGTATTTGCCATTAATTAAGTATGACAATTGGATCTCCATTTTACCGATGTGCAAACTGTAGTTTGGAGAAGTACAACAAATCATCCAGGTTTATGGTCTTTTATTTTCTTCTCTTATATCTAGTTTCTCCCCATCACTCTCTATTGTCTCAGGATACAAGCTGAGCCTGGTCTCGGTCTCCCTGCCCAATCGTAAGGCACTTGAGAGAGAATTGGGATCTTGGCCTTTCTTAGCCCCTTCCTCCCTTTCGCTGGCCCCGGATATCTGGAGGTACAGTTGGGAGGATATAAAGGTGGTGGCTGTGGCTTCACATTACCCCGGGAGACGACGGCACACTCTACTCCCTTCTCTCTTGGTCTTCATCCTCACTACAGGGGCCGAAGGCATCTGTGGTCCTGGCTCCACAGTTACTGTGCCATGACTCGGACCAGCTCACCAAGGAGCTCCGGGAGCATGTGAAGTCAGTGACAGCCCCGTACGCATACCCGAGGAAGGTGAGGCCTCTGGGCTCCCACGTCCCCCAGACTTGAGGAAGCCCGGATGATCTTTTCTCACGTTTCCCTTTATCCAGCTGTGGATGAAACCTCTAATTGCAACGTTCGGCCTGCCTCTGACCAAGAAAGCCAGCCTCCAAAGACAGTCCCATCACTGTCTGAAAATTGGCCTCAGTCTTTAGCTCACTTTGAGTTGAAAGTCAGATGCTCCCATAGGAATGTTCTAGCCAGCACCTGGCCCGTATTCCCACTCTGCGCCGAGGTCTGGCCACATTACTCAGAATTCTCTCCATCGCAAGAGACAGAAGTCCAACTGGAAGTTTATCGCTCACACAACTGGCAAGTCTGGGGCTGGGTG
The DNA here is from genome assembly GCF_902729225.1 of Pteropus medius. NCBI lineage: Eukaryota > Metazoa > Chordata > Mammalia > Chiroptera > Pteropodidae > Pteropus > Pteropus medius. The sequence continues at coordinate 58,731 of NW_024356036.1, read as the reverse complement.
GAGCTTCGGTCATGGCTGGTAACAAGGCTGCAAATTATGTGGCCAAAGATGATTCTCCCTTCTGTATTGGCTTCATTTCTTGAGATGCTCTCCCTTAGTGTCAGCCCCCAGCAGGTCCAAACACATATCTTTAGCAGCTTAGCAAATCTCAATAGAAAAAGAACATCTTTTCCCCCAAAGGCACCAGCAAATCTTCAAGTTGATCCACACTGGACGCATGCAGGTGATGTGTCTGTCGTTAAACCAAGCCCATAACCAGGGAATAGAACCCTCTGATTGGCCAGGTCTGGGTCATGTGATCACCCCTGAAGCAGTACAGAAAGATGGGGGAGAGGGCTGCCCTAAGCCCATGACCTGGACTGCTGGAGGGAGGGGTGGCTCCCCACAGGAAAAGGAAATGCTCTTACTGGAAAGGCAAAAAGCAGAAAATCCACTCCACCAGTTTTCAGCTATTTTCACTCTGGGGCAGGGAACCAAGGGTAGAGATTGACATGGAAGGCACCCAGTTTTAAAAGCTGGGTACAAGATAGGAGTTTGCCCCAGGGGAAAAAATTTTTTTTTCTTTTTTGAGTCTGGGGTAGAAGGTGAGAGCAACCACATTAGGCATAAAGCCCCTCAGACTCTTATGTAACCCAGATGCTCACCGATAATTTGTTGGCACAGGCTAATAATTGTCACAGCTGGGTTTTCTGAGAAGCAGACTCTGGCAAGGAGAGTGACATGCAAGAGGTTTATGATGAGTGCTTGGGGCTCAACACTTGGAGAAGGAAGGAGAAGGGATGGGAAGGGACAGGATCGGACAGAAGGGTACCAGGTTGCACTGTGATGCGGTCTCCGCCGACCACCTCCTCCTTCCTGTCCGTGTCTAGTAAAACCCTTTGACACCCCAGTTAACTCCCAGGAACCCTAGCACCAAGAAGTAATGATTGCCAAGTCTGGGTGACACAATATGGATTGTGCAAACCAGCGTGTGTGTGTGTTGATGGCACACGCACGCATGTTGTCGTTGGCAACTGAAACCCAATGTTGAAATCATCCTGGGTGTGAGCGAGGTGACTGCTCTTCTCCGGGCTAAGTACTACCTTTGGCCTGCTATGATTCGTAAATAGAAGGCAGTACTTAGCCCGGAGGAGAGAAGTCACCTCGCTCACACCCAGGATGATTTCAACATCGGGTTTCAGTTGCCAACAACAGAAGGCGTGGTCGCGAGATCACATGATAGAGCTCAGATTTTATCCAGGGACTAACGACCTCAGTCAAAGGTGTATTTCGACACGATCACCCCATTACACTCAACACTAGCTGAGTGTAGTAAAGGAGAGATTGAAAAAAAAATGCTCCAATGACAAGTTCCTTCTTTTGAGAACTTGGTGACTTAGTGATTAAGCAAGGCCCATGGGGTTAAAGGAGGGGAGGCGCAGAGGGTTGGCATCTGGGTTTTTGGTTAGGAAAACTGGGGTAGACAGCTACAGTGCTTTCTAAGGCAGGTGTGGAGGTGGCAACACTGAATTCAGCCATGGTCATGTCAGTTTGTCTTTGTTAATCTAAGGAACACCGAGATTAGTATATGTTTAATCAGCAGTTACACATTTAAATTGGAACTCAGGGGAGAGGTCAGGATCTTCAAGGTGGCTCAGGAAAATTATCAAGAGAGAGGGAGAGGGAGGGTATGAATGAATAAATGAGATGGACAGAGTGTCTATGGGATGAGAGGAACTGTCAGCTGAGGATGAGTCCTCGGTGAATGGTAATATTTAAAGAGAGAAGAAAGGAAGAGGATCCCATGGACAATATTGAGAAAGAAGGATCAGAAAGGGTAGGGTGTGAGGACAGAGAGATGGACGAGAGCGACACAAGAATTCATTAACACTGCCGAGAACGGCCAGGGGTCGGAGCTGAAAAGGACCCCTTCCATCCGGGCAGCAAGAACATTAGAAAACGTGCTTCCGAAAGAAAAGTTTCAGTAGAGTCGTAAAGGGTAGAAGACCGATAGTTACAGGCCATCAGCGAGGGATTAAGGGAGATAAAACTAGCTAGTGCAGATGACTCTTTTTTCATAAACATTCATTGAAAGGAGCAGGATAAAGGGAAAGATGTAGCATCAAAGCCACGACTTTTGAAGGAGGGCAGGACTTGAACACGTGCGGCAAATATTGCTTTTCTCTGACCGTTGCAAGATCGTGTCCCCCAAATTTTGCACGTTGACGCCCTAACCCCCAGTACTTCAGACTGTGACTGTGTTTGGAGACAGGACCTTTAAAAGAGGTGATTAAGTTAAAACAAGGCTATTAAGGCAGGCCTTGATCCAATCTGACTGGTGTGTCTTTACTAGAAGACACTGGGACACAGAGACACACAAAGGGAGCATGCCCAGAGGGACAACCACGGGAAAAGGGAGCGAGAAGATGGCCATCTGCACACCAGGAGAAAACCAGTCTACGGCCATGCCACCCTGGACAAGCCTGATGTCTGATCTCGGAAGCTAAGCAGGGTCAGGCCTGGTCGGTCCTTGGATGGGAGACCACCTAGGAAGACCAGGTGTTATAGGCGTAAAAAATAAAAAATAAGGAATTGTAAGCTGACAAGGCCCTTGCCATCTGTGAGGTCAACCAAGGGTTGCCTCGCTTAAAAAAAGAAAGGAAAAGGAAGGAAGGAAGAAGGAAGGAAGGAAGGAAGGAAGGAAGGAAGGAAGGAAGGAAGGAAGGAAGAAAACTAAGCCTACCAGCATCTCCATCTTGGACTTCAGTCTCCAGAAATGTGAGAATATAGACTTTCGTTGTTTGAGCCCCTCAGTGTGTGGCATTTTGTTACAGCAGCCTTAGCGGACAGATACACCTACCTGATGACTATTCCCCAGCACCTACCACCCCAGCACCTACCACCTTATTCCTTGATAAAAGAACCCTGTTTTTGTTCACAGCCAGAGTGAGGTCACCACCAGGATGAATCGTGAGTGGGTTAAGCCTATGCTTTCCCGGTTCTCTTCAACTAAGTCAACTAGAAAGTTTCAGTTTACCGCTTCTCTATCACTTCGTGGCGGAGTATATTTTTAGTCAGCAAATTTTCCCTCTCTACCCACCAACCCACCCACCCTCAAGCCCTGCACGAGGCGGGAATATAGTCCTCTGCTCCATGGGGTCGAGCTTGGCCCTGTAACTTGCTATGGCCAACAGAATTTCAGCAGGAATGGTGCAAGCAGAGGATTTTAATGCACTTATGGGGTTCGACTAGATTTCTGGTGCTTCTTCCATTCACCATGAGAGGAGCATGCTGTGCAGGGACACTGGTCCCAGGCCGGAAAGCCTCACGGGGCAGACGTGACCCCAACCCACACCCTGAAGCTCAGCCTCCCGGAGAAATGTGTGTTGCTGCGAGCCGTGGAGAAGTGAGAATTGTTTAGTACACGACATCTTCATAGTATTAAGTAAGTGACAAAAGCTTAAGTGCCCTTTTCAACGAAAAGAGACCAAGCTTAGTCTCAAATCCTTGGCAGGCGACTATATCCAAATGGGATTTTAAAACAGCAATAATGTGTGCTTTTGTGGTATTCGCTTTTCAGTTTCTTCAGGTTCTGGCAATTAAAATTAATTTCTTAATTCTAGTAGTGGTACAGAATTTCATTTGAATGACTCCTATATTTTTATTTAAATTTTAAAGAAATGAACGCGAAGGAAAACATCTGTGTAAATAAGACTACAAGTAAAAAGTCGTTCTTACAAACGAACAAACACAGGAGTCACGTCATTTTACCCACAAGGAAGTCTCCGAGGGTTGCAGAGACCAGTGGCTCACGTTTGGAGTTCAAGGCCACGCGTGTGAGTTCTAGTTCTGCTCCTGCAGAGGGGAACCCTGCTCGCTGGGCCCCGGGTCCTTCACTTGGGGAGTGGGCGTGAACCAGCATCGTCGCGAGGATGGAGTACAGCTCCACGAGATCGTGCCTGTGGGAATGGCTCAGGTAACCCCGGAGGAGATGAATAAGTGGGGGGCGCGAGCGGCAGAGGTGAGGCCCAAAGATTGAACTCCGACTGGGAATAACCTTTTCTTTAATTTGTTACCTTTTACTAAAGCTTCGGTCCCCTGAGAGAGCCAGTTCTGCCCACACACAGAAGGAGAGAGAGACGGGAGGACTGAGCCGAGAAGATTCCTCTGAAGAGCAATTTGCAATATTTTCCCCAAAATGCGTGCTTACAGCTTCGGTCTGTTGTCCCTGAAAAACAACTCTATATCTTCCAAGAAACAGGAACGGGCCAATTTGAGATGGTCCTGTGGTATTTAACCTTTGGCATTCTAATTACGATGTGTCTTGGCGTGGCCTGTTTGGATCCCTGAATTTTGGAATTCCCTGAGCTTCCTGGGGTTTTATGTCCATTTCCTTCACCAGGTTAGGGAAGTTTTCCATCATCATTTCTTCAAACGGCAGTTCCACATCTTGGTTTCCTTCGGGTACGCCAATCAGACAGATATTTTGACCTTCAAGAGTGTCCCATACGCTCCATAAATTGTGTTAATAGTCTTGGCATCTTTTTTCTTGCCGTTCTGATTGAGTGTCCTTAGCTTTCCCATCCTCTAGATAGAGCATTTAATCCTTTTTTCTTCATGTTGTTTATTCTTTTGTTTATTTCATTGAATATACTTCTCATCCTGGGTGATGTGTTCTTCATTTCCGACTGGTTCCCTTTTATAATTTCCATTTCCATTTTTTTTTGTTTTTTTTAATCACTGTCCTTATTTTGGGGGTTAAGAAAATCAAGTTTCAGAGAAGATAAGAGACTTGCCCAAGGTCACCCAACCTATAAGTGGCATTGCCAGGACTTGAAACTGGGCTTTCAGATTTTAAATTCGGAACTCTGTGCATACTTTCCTGCCCCCAACACACACACATGCACACGTGCACACACGCACACACACACGCAGAAGCTGTCGCTTGCCAGCCATTCACCCCTGGTACCTGCCGGGTGACAGCTGGGTAAGGGGTTCTTAGACTGCTATAGAAAACACAACTTTGCACATTCCGTTCTCTTATCACCTGTGTCGTGGAGGGTGTACGCGACAGAACTCAGCTTCTGGCTGCAGAGGAGATGGAGAACGTAGCAGGAAGCAGGTAATTGGAAGAAAGAAGACATTCAAGCAGAACAGGGCAGAAAGTACTCGCAGCCCCTGCAGTCTACGGTGAGAAAAACAAACTCTGCCAGGTCACCTCCAGCCTCTACCTGGAGGCTGACACTCAGTGTAAGCGAACAAATAAAGCCTAGAGGAACACGTTCGCAGGTTCTCTGCGGCGACCCGCTGCCTTGCCCCAGCCCTGGACCACCGCAGTTTCTATTTAAATGACGGCCAGGTAGCGAATTCCGATGGAGATTTCAGACACTCAGACCACTTTGTTAGAGGAAGGAGAATTTATTAGGCCGGCGGAGCGCGTGGGGTTAATAACTAACTCCATGCACAAGCTCGCTCTGGTTAGATCGATTACTGTTTATATACCTCTGCAGTGTCCATGCAAGGGGCACTTGATTCCTATGTCTGAGGTTTCACAGGTGCCTCCTTTCTCAGGATAGAGAGTGGAAGCTTCAGGAGGGGGATGCAGTGGGGAGGAATTTCCAGGCCACTGGTCTTACAGGTCATTTGTTTTGCGGCCTGTAAACACGCAACAGGCATTTTTACAGGAGGAGAAAAGTGCTGATTAGAAATGTCGGCCAATGAGAGGGAACTTGCTCTTCATCGACAGGCCACGTGAGCAGAATGAATCACGATATCATCCTCATGGACGAGAATATTCCGCTAATAGGCTGGAGCTTAGCCATTGTTCGGCACTGAACCCCGCGAGGAGGCTGACCCTGCATTTCCTCCCTCTCCTCCCAGTTGTACTATCCCTTTAACCACAAGGTGTCCAGAGACACGAACCTCCTCCTGGGGAATTAGCATCCTCCCAGCTGCACACCAGAGACTGGGGCTCCGATGGCATAGGTGCCACCGAAGGAAGACAAGAAAGAAAACAGTTTTCTGGCCGATACAGAGCTGAGTCCTTGAGAAGAGCCAGGGGCCTTTCGGGATCAATAACATCTTTCTCTGGTAAGGAAAAAAAATACATGTGGTAACGTGAAAGTGACTAGTAAAGTGTATTTAAATCTGCAGAGCAGCAGTGAGAGAAGAGTCCCATTGTCCTGCCATAGCTGGGTCGCTTCAGACCCAATGCTGGGGAAGTGCCCTTTAGACGGGAAAATGGACCTGTACGAAGGTCGGTAGAAATATGGCGAAATCTGTGACAGCATTTCCTCGCATTGGCTTTGGAGGGCTGGAAGCTGCGCTGCTTGCCAGGTGAATGTCCTTTGGTACGTGACTCACCTCTCAGGGTCTCGGGCCCTGACACGTTGAGAACTAAGCGGGACGGTGTGCAGAAACACCTCACACGGGGCGAGCGCCAAACGCTCGAACCTCTCTTCACTGTGATTATTTTCCTCCATGTCAGGTCTGGGGTCACTGAGACTTCAGAAATCACCCTCGATCGGGGCTGAGGTCGGGGGATGTTTTGTTGAACGCACGTATAGATATTCCTACAAAGGTAATGTTCTAACCCTGAGATGTGACCCTGGAATCGCACGAACTTACCATGGAATCCCGGGATGGGGAACGGCGGGTCAGGGCACACCGGCGGCTCCTCAGAGTCGTGTGACTTTACCCATGCGTGCCACAGAGAGAGACAGAAGGAAAAGTTGCTGGCAGGAACATTTTCAGTTTCACTGAAAAATCCTACTCTGTGATATCTTGATTTGTATGTTGTTACCAATGATTGTGTTTGTAAGACCTATTTTCCTGTTGGAAATGCTGGAATGTATATTCAGCTCAGATCTGTTTATGAAACTTAGTTTTGGATATGTCGGTATGTTGATCTGATGATTTGTTAAGAAATGGAAAGTTTGTCCATGGAGGTATGGGAAGAAAGAACGATTCAAAAAAACATTGTCGTTTTTGGAGAAGATGGAGATTTACATTTCAAAGTACCTGCTATGTTGTCTGCACTGTGCTCCTCCGGAAGCAAGAATGTCCTAGGTGTCCCAGATCTTGAGAGTCTTGACAATTCATCATTAAGCCGGACCAAGAGAGATCGAAATGATGGAAGTGAGGGCTAGAATGCGTCAGACCGATGGGGGCTCAGTGCAGCCCCAAGAGCCTGGAGCACAGGGACAGGGTGTTAAAAGAGGCAGGGATGAGATGCGTCGCCATGACGGTAGCGGCTCCAATCTATCGGCTCGTCTAGCTGCTCGTAGGTCGAGCAGCTAAAGCCCCTGCCATACAGAGTACTGACGTTTGATTTTTACCGTGCGGCACTTGTTGAATCCTGGTCACATACCTGGCCGGTGCCGAGGTGCCCACTTACGGCCCACGAGCAGCCAGTGAAGAAAGTTTTACAATTACTCCGATTGCACAGGTGAACGGACACCTGCAGATGTTAAGCAGCTTGGCAAAGGTCTTCAGAGCGATGCAAGTGTGTGGCATGTGTGTGTGAGCACGCGTGTGCGTGCCTGTGAGCGTGTGTGTTTCAGACGGGGTCTCGCTTTCGCGATATGCTAAATCATGCCCACGGCCCCTCATTTTCTGCCACCTCCCGCACCCCTTCTTTACCCATGATGCCTCCATCACACTTCCAGAAAACCGCCCCGTAAGGCATTCTCCCCCTTCTTCGTTGACACTGTAGAGTTCGATCCCAGAAGTGCTGCCATAAACAGCCCTTTCTGGGTCGCAGTCAATTGCATTTGCTCCGTCATCCAGACGCCACTCTGAGCAGCAAAGCGGGCCTGGAGCCACAGAGACGGGGCGCCATGCCCTGTGCCTTTGTTCTCTCGCTTCTATGTTCTCACCACCCCGAAGCCGCAGGCACCCTTTGTGCCAGCAGATGTTTCCACTCCGTGCGAGGCAGCTGCAGGGCACCGGGGCGAGCGAGTTCACCTTCGGCAAGGAGCCTTCACTGGAAAAGGCAGCACAAAGCATCTGAAAAGCAGGGCAGCTGAGCGGGCGAGCTCTGAAGTCAGACCCAGCAGGTTCAAGGCTCGCCAATGCGATCATAAGATGTATGACTTGGGCACGTTACTTAAGCTACACGGGGCTCGGTTTCCCCACCCCTGAAATGGAGATAATCGCAGTACCAGACTCACAAACTTGTCGCAATGGGGAATGATACCAGGAATGTAAGGTGCCTGGTCTACAGAAGCACTTAGTAAACATTGGTTTGCATGAGTGAGGAAGGGCTGCATCATGGGAAGTGTGGAGGATGCAAGACATCGCCCCTCCCCACGCCGTCTCGGGAGGGGAGAGAGACAGGGCACAGGTGTTCCAAACGATCATTAATGATACAAATAGACAGCAGTCACCCGAGTAGTATAGATGCATGTTATGGAAATTCAAAGGAAGAAATCATCACAGAATTAGAAAAAAAAAAAATGTTAGCTTACAGATGGCTGTCCAGTAAAAGAAAGTGAGTTTACCAACATCACCAAGCTGGTTTTGAAAGAGTTGGGAGTAAAGCCCAGGTCTCATGATTCATCCCATGAAACTATATTGTAACATTACTAATGAAAATAATCTTAATGAAAACATTAGTTAACGTTGTGAAGGTACTTTTTACATGCTAGGCGTTTCACATACATTATCTTATTCAATCCTCACAATAACCCTGGGACAGAGTTATTATACTCTCCCCCATTTTAAGGGATCAGAAATTGAGGTGCAGGAGGGATAAGCAATTTTTCCAAAGTCCTATGGCCTGAAAAAGGGTGAGCCAGGACCTAGATCAACAAGGGTTGCAACCACCTGTAACGGAGGGCTGGAGGAGAGAGGCCGGAGGGGTAGCCAGAAGCAAGGGGGTGACTTTAGATTGTTTGTGGTGGAAATGGACATTCATGAAAAGTGAATGGGCTGCTTTTACTAGAAGTAGAGGAATTTGCAAACACAGTTAGGACAGAGGACAAGGCAGGAAGAAGGGGCCCTTGAATGTCAATCCGGGCAGCAAATACTATCTCTTGTTTGGTTCGGGAGAAGGTAGAGACAGAAGACAGGGGCTTGATAATTCCTTAGTGGCGGGGCTTTTTAGTTTTCAGGCTAATGTGGTCAGAGACCGAATGAGGAGGAAGATTCCACTGGTGGGGAGATTGGTCAGTGGCTGGCCGCTGCAGCTCTGAAGAAGGATGGGGTGTTCTCCAGGGGTTCCCCAACTTCCCAGGGGCTCAGAGACGCAAGCCCACTTTCCAATCCTACCACAGAGCATCAGGGAGACACTAACGCTCTCCACCCGCCTCTCCCCACAGGCCCTGTGCTACTTCCACACCTGCACCCGACGCCAGGCCCCTTTGGGAATCATGAAGATTTTCTCTTGCTACCAGGTGTTCAGATCCATCTGGCTCACCAGGCCACCTGGCCGGTTCTTTCACAAAGTCCATGGGCTATGTGCACCTCTGACTCTTGCTGACTTCGAAGCCATAACTCTCTGTGAGAAGCCAGTGCCCAAGAAGTTTAACTTTGCTGGGGACGTGCTGGACCAGTGGTCCCAAAAGGAGAAGGTAGACGATGAAGAGCTCCCGTTAGATGCTCGATGCCCCTTCCGTTTCCTTGTTGCGGGGTCTGCTCTGCACTTTGATTCGATTCTTTCATCCGTCTTGGCTCCCTTAGTTTGCTTTCCAGCTGCTCTCCCCTCTCTCTCCAGGGACACTCTCTGGGCCTCAGCTACGCATGGCTGCCTTTCTCCGGAGCCTCCTCTGTCCCCTTCACCATGGGCACTCAGAGTCACGCTTCCTTTCCTTCATCTTTCTCTCGTGCTACACTGTAGCTCTGGCTCTCCGCACCCTTACTGGGGCTGCTCACGGGCTTATCCAAGACACAGTGAGTGATCGGTGCTCTGCTTTGACGAGCAGTCATCGTGGGAGCAGTTAGGTGAGAATCAGAAGTTGAGAAGAATAAAGCAACGAGCCTTACAGAGTGTCTGCAGTATAGCCTGGGGTCAAGGCTTCTGCTCACTGACCCCCACCGCATGACAGGCACTGAGCTAAACTCTCTACTTCTCAGCGCTTACAAAATGCACTGCAAGACCTGTGCTTCCGAATATCCGCTGTATTAAGTGACGTTGAATCAGTCCTTCCTGTGAGAGAGGAAAGTCTTTCTTTAAGCCCATTCTGTTTTAATACCTCCTGACACTTGCTAAACTCCCTTTAGAACATACAGATCAGGTAGATGTTGATGATCTCTAGATGCAAATTAAGAGCATATTTTGTTTGCAATGTGCTTATTTTTCAGTAAACTCCTTTTGGCAAGCAGTACTGATTTTCCAGTTATGGTGGTGATTAAACACATTTTCCTTCTTAAGTAAATGTACACAAGTGAGCTGATATAAAGAAAAATACAGAGAACAATAGCACGGGTGTAGACAGATCTTGCAAAATTTCGCGATACTCGAATGACTAAAGATTAAGAAATACTGACCTATATTATTTCGTCAAATCCCCACCACCACCTGGGGACTGAAGACAAGCAACTTAATCTCGCAGAAGTTAAGCTCCTTCTCCAAAGTCACCAATGCCAAAGGCACCTGAACCGGGCCCTGACCTAATGGTGCTCACGTATGTAGGTAGGGACGCATCTGTAACACAGGACGGTGTCACGGCGTCACCGGGACTGTGAGCACAGTGCCACCAGAGCTCAGACAAGTCAGCCAGGAGAAGCGCTGGCTAAGAAAATCCTCGCAGAGGGTGAGATGGAAGGCGGGCTTGGAAGTGTTTTCCAACGAGGGACAGTAAAATGAGAATCGCACATAGGGGAAGGGACGGGGAGTCATTTTTTCCCCAGGGGGATACATAAAAGAAAGGTTTGCAGTCCACAGGACTCACCGTGTAGCATCGAATCAATCAGTCGGGCTGGCATTGTCCCCACCTGCACGGCCCACCACCCTGCTCTTCATTTCCTGTGAGATCCACCCCAGCCTTCTGGGCAGAAACAAATGTCATGCTTCTATCAACGGTGGCACATCCACTAGGGTTATGTGGATGGAACAGAATTTAACTTAAGCAAGAAAGAAATTGATTGGAGGGATATGGGAGAACTCAAAAAATGGGGCTGGAAGCTTGGAGTGTCTGGGAGAGAAGCTCTAAGTGGCCCATATTGAGTCCCATGCCCACCTGCTGGTCAGGGAAGGGTGAGCACCCCGAGGTTGTCTCGCCAAGGCTGTATTCCGCAGAAGGGTCGTCCCCCAGAGACGAACCGGGGTGCTCTCACCTGATTCCACAGACATGGATGCTGAGGGGACATAACAGTAGATGTCCCATCTACCTGGTGACCATTCATCTAAGCCTTCTCCTCTCTTTCCCGTGTGCCCGTAACCAGACAGGAGAGAGACCGGCCAACCCAGCCCTGTGGTGGGTGAATGGCAAAGGGGACGAGGTGAAGTGGAGCTTCGGAGAACTGGGCTCCTTGTCCCGCAAGGCGGCCAATGTACTCACCAAGTCCTGCGGCCTAGAGAGAGGTGACCGCGTGGCCGTCATTCTGCCCCGAGTCCCAGAGTGGTGGCTTGTAAACGTGGCTTGTATGCGAACAGGTCAGTGCCAGTGATGAACTTTGCTAGACCATGCAGAGACAGAGAGACTGAGAGCTCACTTGTTACTTCTGACCGAAGCCAGGCTTACACAGGACGGCAGAATAAGAGTTAACACGAAGAGCAATCATGCTGTGATAATAGCAACTACCTTAAAAGGCAGGTATTATTGTGATGCCCATTTCACATGGAGAGGAAACTGAGGCTCAGAGAGGTTAAGATGCTCACCCAAAGTCACACAGCTAGCAAGCTATGCAATTGGAAGTGCTGGATTATGATGTATTCACCCAGATGATCCAGAATTTACTTCACCGAATGCATTTGGATTCTCCCTGACATGAAAATACAAAAGATAAAATAATAATAATAATAATAATAATATTTTTAAGAAAGAGCATTTGAGCATGCAAGGACTTGTTAGAATATGTCTGTAGATCCCAGCTGGAAAAGCTCTACCTCTTCCCAGGCAAACAGACGAATGTATTGAATGACACGTTTTTCTCCCGAAGTAGTAATTTATAATGTACCGCAAATAAAATTCTGCGGTGTTGCTTCCACCTCTAGGGCAGAGGTCAGAGAAAACCATGGCCCATGGGGTGGCTCTGGTTTCATCATAAAGCTTTAAGATTTTCATGGACTCAGCCATGCTCCCTCATTTACGTGTCTGTGGCCTCTTTTTGCTCTGTATCAGGACTGCTGACTGACACAGAGATGGTACAACCCACAAGGCCGAAAATATTTACTATCTGTCCCATTACAGAAAACGTTTGCCACGACCAGACATGTATAACTCCATTAAACCTAAATAAGAATATCAAAGCATTCTCTGTACTACTGTGTTGAACACAAAGATACTTGTTGCAATATGATCGATAATAGAAAAATTGAAAGCTATATAGAGATAATTAAATATTTTATAACTTAGCTGAGTCTAAAGTCTGGTGGAGGTGTGTTTATTGCTAATTGAAACTGACAATGCCTTTAATGATGGGATATCATTAAAAGGCCAATTATAAGGATTTCTTAATGGTGTTGAAAGATGCTCTGGCTCCCAATATGAAATCAAAACGCTAATACATGAAATTTATTTTGCATTCACTATAAAAAGGAACTTGCAAATGTGAAACCAGTTGTGCATTAGAAGATTAAAGGTGGTTTATTTGTCATAAAAATGCATTTAGTATTATGTAACATGTGTTACGTAATTTGTGAAATGCAGAGATTAAAAATGAACCCACAGATTGAATGGTCAAACATATTTAATTAACTTTTAGATGCTCATCAAGCAGCTGGGGATTATGTTACTGACTCAAAATTGTTAACTCTTCTGAGCGAACGTTGAGAGGCGTGTACTACGCCGTAAAGTATGTACAGTCTAAAATCTGCTAGAAGGAAACCTCCCCCTTAACTCCCAAGCTAGATATCCAGCCATCGAACACGTTCATGGTTTAAATACACCAGGACTACTATTACTGAGCCCGAACGAATAACTGCCTTGGAAAATAATCTTATATTTTTGGATTGCGGAAGGATCCGAGATCATCGGAGCTAAGGCGTTCTAGTTAACTTCCTTGTCATCACTTACTTATTCATTTCTTCAAGAGGGGATGACACGTAAGCGCTCTTAAAATACATTCGATAAATAAAGTCTCCTTCCTAGGAATCCAACTCTACCTCTCCCTGTTGAGCTGACTTCAGGGACCTCGCCAAGAAATAAACAGCTTGATTTGTGGTACCGATCTTAGGCATCTCAGATGTGTCTTTGAATCCTGGTTATGCCACTTGCTGCCTTTGCGACCCCAGGGCTGGCTGTCATCTCTACACTGGGATTAATCTTAAGTGAGACACCAGGCACATAATAAGTGCTCGGTAACGCTTTGCGCACACTCCGCTTTCTTCCAGTGATTCGCTTTAGCCAGTGCCCACCGCCGTGCCTCTGACGCCCCTCTAATTCTCTCACAGCCGTTCTTCTCGCAAGGAGCTAGTAGCACAGAATCAGGCCGGCGCTTAGAACGCAGTAGGGAGGTGGGATAAACGAAGCATGGCCCGAACAGTGAGGGCACATCTCGAGGAGGCCAGACCGTGGGGAGGCTTGAGGGCCGGCTCTGCCACTCACCTGCCGTGACCCAGGCTCAGATGCCATCAAATGGCAATGACGGCACAGACCTACATGTCCCTTAAATCAGCGGACTCCAGGCTTTCTGGCTGCACAGGCTTTGCATAAGAATATGTGAGACGACATCCCCCCCATTGGTTATGGTGGTTTATATTGTTCTGCGCTAATAGAGTATGCATGCTATAAAATATATACAAAAAAGAGATAAAAGGATTTCCATGCATTGTTTTTATTTTCAATTTCTTTTCTCATCCTTTGTGAATTATCTCGCAAAACTCACTTCGGAGACCATTGGTTCAAACGTGTTCATGAAAATGTGTTATGAAGTTTAAAGTGTTATTCACATTATGTAATAATGATTTAAATATTCGAGAAAATGTTGCATAGTAATAGCCCGCCATTACAATGTCTACTGTGTGCCAGACACTTACTGTTATTAATTATCCCCACTTTACAGGTAAGGAAAGGAAGGCAGAGAGAGAGCGAGCACCAAGCCAAGGTCACAAAGCTAGAGAGTTGCAAGGACAGGGTTAGACCCAGGGCCTGAGAGACTCTGAGGCCAGGGCTCTAAGGCTCTCGCAGTGATCAGGGATCTGTGGCAGGTCCCTGGAGGACAGGCAGGGGGGCAGAAGGCCGGATCCCGCAGCCCCGCTCCACCCAGGCACAAGCCCAGGTGTCCACAGTCCACGGTGTCACGGAATGGAGAACAGCTCCACTCAGCTCGGGGCCCCCTCTCCTCCCCAGGGCTTGTCTTCATGCCGGGAACAACCCTGCTGACGGCAAAAGACATACTCTACCGGCTGCAAGCATCCAAGGCCAAGTGCGTCGTGGCCAGCGAGGAGGTGATCCCAGCCGTGGAGTCCATCGTGTCAGAGTGTCCTCACTTGAAGACCAAACTCCAGGTGTCTCCACGCAGCCGGCAGGGGTGGCTCAGCTTGCAGGAATTACTTCAGTGAGTATCTCCCCATCCTCATCTGCGGTTCCAGAACCAGTACCACTCACAGCTGCATCTCAGAGTCGCCTTGCCTCCGAGGACTCAGTAATGCCACGGGTTGACCCGGGCTCCTGCCCAGAAAGGAATCACCCGATGGCAGGGGGAAGGCAGCTCTGCCTCCACTTCCCGTTCCCACCTGGCCTGCCATGAATGTCCTGCATAGCTTGGCCCTCGCCTAGCTCGTGGACGCATCTCCCACCGCCCTCCCTGCCTTGAGCCCCTGTGGCCACTATTTTAGTTCCTGAAGCATGCCTTCCCTCAGGGCCTTTGCACCTGCTCCTCCTGCCTGGCATGCTCTTCCCTGGTCCCTTTCACAGTTGGGTCCTTCCTGTCAGATTTCAGCTCGGATGTTTCATCGTCAGCGAGGCTGTCCCTGACCACCCTACGTAGAGTAGAATTTCAAGCTACTCGGTCAGCTCTTGTGTTCTTCACAGTCCCTGACGCTAGCTGAATGTCACGACCAGTCATTTACCGTCTCTTTCTCTCCCGTACCTGTCATTGGCATATTAGGGTCCATGGGCCAGTTCTGGCTAGACATCTGTTTTTGTAAATCAAGTTTTAGTGGAACACAGCCACACCCCTTTGTTTACATACTGTCTATGGCTGCTTTCCTCTTATAAGAGCAGAGTTGAGTAGATGCAGCAGACACCTGAAGGCACACAAAGCCTCAGATATTTATTATCTGGCCTTTTACAGAAAAAGATTGCCAACAGGTAAGCTCCAAGAAGGCAGAGGCACTGTTTGTGTAGCTGATCACTCCATCTGCAGTTGCTACCATATAGCTGGTGTTTAAGAAATATTTACCGAATGAACGAACGAACAAAACAGATCGGTTAGCCTCAGCTTTCCTCATATGTGAAATGGGGATCATTATACTGTGCATATCTCAAGTGTTATTTAATGACAAAATAAGCTAATATGGGAGAAAGTACTTTCCGCAGTCTAAATAAAAGGGGAAGAAAAATGGTAATGAATGGTTTTATTGTTCATACAGCTGTTAAATAGCTTATGTCTTAAGAAAAACTTCTTCCAGAGAAGCTTATAGAAAGGGGACACGAAAAGCCTGTTGAATAATAGACCAGTTTTTCTCTTTTTGTTGGAATGAAATTTTATCCGACTAATTAGTGTAAACCAAATCCTGTCGATCAATCCCCAAATTCTCTCCCAAGGCCCATGTGCATCTTGCCTTTTATAGACTGTGCAACTTTGGGTAGGTCAAGTGACATCTCTGAAACTCTGTATCTTCTCCTTCAAATGGGGATAAGGATAGTGTAGTTGGAGAAGAATCAAATGTGAAATGTTTAGTATAATGCCTGGCAGAGTAATTGCTCCATATATATTTCAGTAATGATAATTATGGCCATTATTATTATCAAGTAGATACAGTCATTCAGCAGTGCGGTGATTCCCAGGTTATTTGAATAAGCTCCTCCATCGGTAAAATATTTTTTAACACACTCCTCAGATACATATATTTCTTTATAAATTACATACATGTACTTTTGAACATTACGCAAATATAAGAAATAGGCATTTTGAAGGATGAATAAAAGCATACATGTAACTTGAGGTTCTATTTTCTTCCTCTTCCAAGTTGTCTTGCAAACCCCCTGGGCAATACGCACCCCCACTTCAGAGGCCCCCTGTCATAAACAACTACCACATTCTGCTGAGTCCCCAAGAAACCTTAAAGGTACCACAAAAGTGACAGGATGGACCTTGAACTCAACGTGAATTTCAAAATGAAATTTAAACATTTGTTGGGGAGGGGGGTGTATTTTTCAAGATAAGGGGAGTCCCTACTTCAAACGATCAACTTTGGAGTGTCTGACTCCACAAACGCACGGAGCGCTCCTCTGAAAACGAAGGCAAGCAGAGCGATCGCTGCCAACAGATGGCCAGTCTTTGAGAAAACCACACGCAGGAGGAATGAGGGCTCGCGTCACATCGTTAGAGTCTGTCTCTATCCAGGGAGTTCATTTTAAGGCTTCTCACCCTCCTTCTGCCTCCCAAGGATAGAAGTCCATGAACACACTCCAGAATACTCGTAACAGGATGGAGGAAAGGTCAAAATCATGGACCAGACTGATGTTTCTCTTTTTTATCCTGGTAAAATGAACCCTTCCCTTGTCTTCCCTTCACTTTTCCACCCCCCGCCCCCCGACCTCCCGAGCTATACAGGGAATGGTCTACTATGACGCACGTCGCTGCCTGACACCTGAACAAAATCAGTTTTATCAGTGCAAGGAGGACGAAAGGGATGCTCTCTGCTAAGGGACTGTGTCTGCCAGCGATAGTGAAGATACTGAATAAAGAGTATTCCAAAGTTTGATTCAAATGCCAAAAGACCTTTCTTTAAATCATAAAAAGCTCCTGAGATGTTCATAACCACTTATAAAAATTCAATACTAATTTTTAAAAATTCATAGATTAAATAAAATACACATCCATCTATTATTGAAAGAGATTGTGCCATTTGGCCTACAGAGAGATGGACTTTAAAGAGACAGACAGACAGACAGACAGGCAGGCAGACAGACGAACCCTTAAATCTTAGCAATGCCCTGCCAGTTCCTTTAGGAGCTCGTGAAAAATGCCTCTCAGGCAGGCTCTGGATTAGGTTCACTATTAATGACCTTCTAGTATGAAGAGTGTGGACATGCAGAGCTAAGGGAGGAATATCAGAGTTAAACTTGTCTGCCATCTGCGGCCACCACCTCGGGGGTCCTGTTTTCCAGAGCCGCCTCTGAAGAGCACAGCTGTGTGGAGACCACAAGTCAAGAACCGATGGCCATTTATTTCACCAGCGGGACCACCGGCTCTCCCAAGATGGCCTTGCACTCACAGAGCAGCCTCGGGATTGGGTATACCATCTCTGGAAGGTAGGGAGAAGAACCCTGTCTTTGCTAAATGCCTCTCTGTGCCTAGTCAACGCCTCTACACGGATGGCTGTTGGGTATCGCCCATGTGACATCTCCAGAACAGAGCTCTGACGCCCCTGCCCAACCCCCGCTCAGGAGACGGCACCGTCTCGCTGACTGATGCAGCAAGAACTTCATTCGATCCCCACAGGAGCACATCTGACTCCTTGTCCTCACCGCCAGGGAGACTCACCCACCCGGAAAGGCCCTCCTAGACATCCGAAAACGAGCGCATCACTGTTTCATTGTCCTTAGAGCACGTACGGCTATTTGAAATTACGACACTGATTTGTGCATTTCCTCATTTTAATGTGAGCTTATGCGCCATTTAGCTCCCTAAAAAGAGCAGAACTCTGTTCTTTTGCTCACCGTGCCTAGCATATAACATTTGCTCAATAAATATTTGTCGCATCGATGGAAAAATTCCGGAAACTATGCCAAACCCAGCCTCCCACTCTACTCCCAGACTACCTAGAAATTAGAAAAAAGTCCTCTACGAAAGTGGAAGGGAGAACCCCTTATCCTGCCTTGCGGTTTCTTTTGGCCCCTCCCTGTAGCCATTGGGCTCCCGGGCCAGTCCTCAAAGATACCAGCTTGTTCGCTTTCCCGTTCTGTTTTGGTCTGTCTTGTCACTTCTCCGCATCATTCAGGTATTGGCTAGACCTGAAGTCCTCAGACATCGTATGGAACCTGTCCGACACTGGCTGGATCAAGGCCGCCATCGGCAGCTTGTTCGCTCCCTGGCTTTATGGAGCCTGTATCTTTGTGCATGAGATGGCCCAGTTTGACGCTGACACCTTCCTAGACGTAAGTTGTGATGTCTAACTACATCTCTAACTCGTCACCCCCAAAACCACAGAAAAAGGACTCCTTAGAATACAGGGCTTCTTGGCCTTACAGAAATCACTCCTTTTCAAGAGGCAAAGCCTCTGGGGACTTGGTTTTTCCGTTTATTTGACTGAGTGGAGAGGGAACACCTGTCACACTCCAGCGCGACATCCTCTGTTGTTCAAGATTTGCTAATGTCACTAACTCTGTGGCCATTTAAAATTCCGATTCTCAAAAACGAATTAGAAGTCTCAAGTCTAGACAAAGCTATGGTTTCTGATTAGTGAAACAAAGACAATCACTGTCAGATCTGAACCCCTGTGTGGGGACCGAACGCGGGGTCCCCCTTTGCCCCCAACCCCAAGCTTCTCACCATTAATTCTCAGAACCCAACACTCTTCTCGAAACCAGGCATGTCCCTCCATCTCTGCCAGAGACAGCTAGACGGAGGTATCGTATTGCTTTAGCATTTAGAAAAGCGTGCTTGGGTAATTATCTTTCAAGCATGAAAAATCTATGAAGTTTACAGAAGCGCACATTATTAAATACACAGCACACCTGTGTGGGGGGAAAAGCTATACACACCCTGTGATTGTGCGAACAGGTCTGACGAGATGGCTTGAGATCTGAACAGAAATGTAGGGTGACATAAGAACTGGAATCTCTACAACGGGTTACAAAGTGGCCTGCGGTAGATAAGATGACTTGGCAGTTTCAAAACTTACATCTGTAACAGAAAATTATCCTTTTTTATAAAATATTAAATACCTTATAATAGTTAAATAAAACATTTAACATATATCCTTATTTTAATATTCTTACTTAATGTTATATCAAGATTATTAATATCAAGAATTCTTATTTAATACTATATTAAGATACATTAATGCTAATAATATAGTAATCATTAATATGATTGATATATTAATACAATGATATATATCTTACTAACTGTAATATTAATTAGGAACATCCTTATTTTACAGAGACAATGTGTGTATTTTCAGGGCTGTAAAAACATTTCTGGATTTACACTAATCTTAGTGACAAGCACTACACTTAATAAAAACGGTCAGAAGCACACACAGCAGCAATGCGCACTTAAGGATCAAAAGTCACTCTTGCTTTATGATGATCCAGACGCCTAGACACACATCTGGAGTGTGTTCTCTCAAATGCTTAAATTTAACACAAATTGTCAGTTCATTACGTGACACAGTGGGACCTCTCAGAAAGAGGATCTGTAAAACATCAGCATTTCTCCAGATTTCAGACACCTTCGACTTTAAGGAACTAGAAGTGTAATGAGCCTGGTAAATCTTAAACAATTAAGAAAAGGCCTGGAAAAAATGCTTTTCTGATGCACGTCATCAATTCCCTCAAAAGGACTGATATCTTTTACAGAAACGGTGATGGAAAGGCTTTGGTGGGCTGTCTTACAGGTGCAGAGCTGGTACTAACTACCCAGTAGTCACTACTTAAAACTCCATCACGAAAGGTATTCTGCCGCCTCAGGGTAGAATGAACCGGTTCATACTTTGGAGTGGTTCTCAAATTGAAATTCGCTTTTTGTTGAATTTGACTGTGCATGTCTATGACTATCACATACACTTATTCTTCCCAATAATTGAAAATTCCCAATGGACTTACAGTCACTGGCGACAACTAATAAATATTTGCTTTCTTATTCCTATGAGATGGGCTCACGTGAAAATGAGACAGTGAGGGGTCGCAGACATCAGCTCTCACCGTGGCCTGTAATGAACCGCTTCTGACATCCGTGTCTTTCTCCATCATCCAGACGCTTAGCACGTACCCCATCACGACCCTGTGCTGTGCTCCCACTGTGTACCGGATGCTCGTGCAGAAAGATCTCAAGAGGTACCTGGGCGGAACCCTCCCTTTGAATGCCAAACAAAAGCAATAATGGGACCAGAGAATCTACCCTCGGGGCCTGTCCTGTGCGTCGTAGGATGTCGGCCAGCATTCCACTCTGGCCTCTTTCTACTACGTGTCAATAGAACCTCTCTCTCCACCAGTTGTGAGGGGCGAGAATGTCTCTGGATATTATCAAAAGTCCCTTGGGGGAGAAAAATTGCCCCCCAGATTGAGATCAACAGGGGGACCCTCCAGGGGCAACGGAGCAATTTGCAGGAATAACCAGAGCCCACTGTCTCAGAACATCCATGCCCCCTCCTGAAAACCCCACCACAACTACATTCACACTGCCTTGAAGAGGACCTAATGAAGTCTATGACTTGAGGATAATATTGAATTTGGCCGAATCACCTGAACATCCAGTGGAGTTGCAATGCATCTTTATTTAAGTAATAGGAATTTGATCCCTGAGGAGAGACAAAGGAAGAGAGAAACACTGAGGTAGTGCGGGCTGGCCCGGCCTGGCCCCGCCAGGTGTGGACGCCCGGGAGGGACGGTACCTCGAGAGACGCGATAAGTGGACGCGAATCTTCCCTCTTCCTCGTTAGTGCCAGATCCTTGGTGGCCCTCCAGCGTGAGTGTCTTGCTCACCTTTCAGGAGTAATTCAAGGACCATTCAAAGGTCACTTGAGTGGGCACGACTCCTGTCCCACCGTGCCCTCCCGCCCATTTAGGACCTCGCGGTGTCAGAGTCGGGCTGTCGCAGACTCTCTCGCCCCAGTCCTGGGGGCGGCTGAGTGGGAAGGCCAGTGGCTGAAAGCTCAAGCTTCAGAGTCGAACGGGTGGGGCCTGCTCCTTACTGACAGTGTGACCTCAGGCACTCAGGTGACCCCGACAAGTCCTCTGAAGTCCCAGCACGAGAGAGGATGGAGGGCCGCCTCGTGGGGCTGCGGTGGGAACGCAGCATAAACAGTGCTGGGAACCTGACGGCCGGTGGGTGCAGAGCGCGGGCTGCCGAACGCGGCCCTGTGTCCTCTGCGAGGCCCTGGGCAAGTTCTTGAACTTCCCTCAGCCTCCGTCTCCTCATCTGTAAATTAGGGGCTGCGAGGACTGTACAACACCCCAGAAGCCCTCACGACACAGTCAATGCTCATCGAATGCCACCGTGACATCACTTGGCTCGCAGAAGTGCCTGATTTCATCACTAGCCTTTCCCCTACCTTTCTCCTCCTTAAAAATCTGATAAAATGTCGGATTGGTCAGGACGCTTGGTTTTAATCGCCAACGCGTCCACATGCCTAGAACACCGTCTGACAGGACGGGGGGTGCGTGACAAACACTCCCTGGATAAACCCGAGACCTGGCTCTCCCGCTCGTCCGCTTGTTGCCAGGGCACCCTGATTATCTTCTCAGACTTTTCCCCCCAAAACCCCCACACATCTGTCTCTCCAGATACAAATTCAAGAAGCTGCAGCACTGCACGGCAGGATCGGAGGGCCTGAACCCCGAGGTGCGCGAAAAGTGGAAGACGCAGACGGGCCTGGAGCTGTACGAGGGCTACGGACAGACCGAGTCGGTGGGTTTAACGGCGGCGTTGAAGTTGATCAGGCCGGCAGCCCTCAACCCCGGACTGTCACACGACACTGGGACTGTCAACTGCACCCCAGGAGAGTCCCTGTTGTGCTCTGAAGCTTTAGGGAGCGTCCCAGGGCACCTCACCTTGCCAGCAGTTACCAAAACCTCTGAGTCACCGTTAGGTGTGGCCAAAGGGGAACGATGGTCATTCCGTAGTCTTCCTGTCTTCTCCCCACACGGGGGACATTTCGGAGGTGCTCGGGATTGAGAGGCCCCTGTATTACACTCACTCCAAGCTGCTCTTAATGGACCCCTTAGTCTAAAGGGGTGGGTTTCAAAGCGTGTCCTGGAACCAGCAGTATCGGCAGCACCTGGGAATTCGGTAGAAATACCAATTCTCAGACCCTCACCCCTCCCCAACTCCCCGAGACCTACTGAATTAGAAATTCCGGGCTGGGGCCCAGCATGTGGGTTTAACAACGCTCCAGGTGATTCTGAGAACCCTCAAGTGTGAGAATCACTGGTCTAAAATAATAGATTTCAGAGTATGAGCTTGCAGACTGGGAAAATCAGTCAAAACTGCGTCCTAAGTTTCACTGTCATGATATACATAGCTACTGAAAATGAATTTTTACACACTCACAGAAAACATGTCTTCCCAATAGGGAATAATTTGTGCCAACCGCAGAGGACAAAAGATTAAACCTGGCTCGATGGGGAAGAGACTTCCACCCCACGACGTCCAGGTGGGTTACGTCTGATCGCCTCACTGAAGAAGACAGAGTTTGGGGCTTTTCTGCTGTTCATGATACAACCCTTCCCGACCCACGTTCGTTTTGTGAAAAGAAAACTTGAAGAACCGGATTGTTTCTTTCATTCTAGATTATAGATGAGAATGGCGACACCTTGCCACCTGGCAAAGAGGGAGAGATTGCCATCAGACTGACGTCTCCACGGCCCTTCTACCTCTTCTCTAAATACGAGGTACGGGAGTGGAGAACACGCTATTCACAATCTCACAGAAAAGGGGGTGCAGGGAGTCACACGGGCTCGGGGTGAATCTCACATGCGCCATGTTTGGCGACGTGCCCTGGGACAAGTCACAAAATTTCACTCTGGTTCCTCAACAGTAAAGGGGCGAGATCATCTGTCCCTTACACCTTGTGACGATAAATTTCTATGTGCATGAAAGCGATTGCAGGGCTCGTCCCCAGGGAGCACGACTGGACAAGCCACCAGGGAGAGGGAGTTGTATAGGTCCTGCTTTTTATTATCCTCCCAGGCCTTTTGTATTCTGTCCCAGGAACTACCTGCTATAAAAATTCAGTTAGAAATAGAATGTGCAGTGTACCAGTCCGTCCCTGGGTGCCACAACCCCCGTTGCCGTTTCGACCAAATTAATCCCCCACGCCATCTTCGATCCCTAGGACAATCCGGAGAAAACTGCCGCCACGATGAGAGGAAACTTTTATCTCACCGGGGACAGAGGCAGGATGGACAGCGACGGGTACTTCTGGTTTGTCGGCCGCGCGGATGACGTCATCATAACCTCCGGGTCCGCACGTTTGCCCTGCTGGGAGGTGACCCTTGGCCGGGGGGAGAGGTCCTCAGGCGGCGTCGTGACCCGAGGCCCGCTGTCGCCCTCCAGGTACCGCATCGGGCCGTTCGAGGTGGAGAACGCGCTCATGGAGCACCCGGCGGTCGTCGAAACGGCCGTCGTCAGCAGCCCAGACCCGGTCAGAGGAGAGGTACGGCCCATGCCCCCGACTAACGTGGCGACTTCGCGTGTTCACGTTCTGTCCCCTCGACCACTCTAAAGCGTCCTGCAATTCCCGTGAGGCACACGTGTGGCCGAGATGTGCACGAGGCTTCGACTTCACAAAGGCATCGTGTCCCAGAGGGGATGTTAGGGTCCTAGGGGTCACAAGTGACAAAAATTCAACCCAAAGTGACTTAGGGTCAAACACAAATGACCATATTGGCTCACACGTAAGTGAGGACTTTGGGTACAGCTCCGTCCACGGGTTCGCGTGAAGTCGGCAAAGTCTCTCTCCATTTCTGGGCGCAGTCGTTCCTTATGTCACCTCCACGTGGGCAGGTTCTTCCTACTTGACAGGCACCAACTGTGGACCTGCAGAGCTTACGGGCCCCAGGGAAGGACACGGCAAGCTTTCCAGCAGCTTCCAGCCACTCCCACAATGGCCTGTGCTGATCACGGACCACACCTTAACCACGATGGTCCGGTGCAGGCCGACGGGCCAGCCCTGGGGCCCATGCCGGTCACGGGAGGTAGGAGTTAGCGGTCACCCCACCAGAGAGAAGTTAGGGTCCTCCCCACAGGAAAATCGCGGTGCTGTGACTCGAAAGGGGCAATCGATTCCGCCCAAGCAAAGAGCTGCAGACTGCACTCTGTGCACGATTGGCACGGAACTCAGTCAATGTCCTCACAGACACGAGGCAAACAGGAGACTGCGTCCGGGGTCCCAAACAAGCCCCAAGCCTACTCAGGACACAGTGGAAGGGGAACGGCAGCAGGAGCAGGAGCTCCGGGGGAAGCCGTGTCATTTGCGGGGAGGAGACTCCTTTCCCCGTGGACGTTTCCTGCAGACTCACGAAGAGGCGAAATTTCAAAACACTTCACCTGACGGCGGCGTCCCACATCTCTGTCTCTGCCCCGTGCTCACACACCAGGGACCCTCTGCAGTGACACTCTGGGTCCCGTACTCATCCTTCCCGTTCCAATGCCACACTCAACGATCCCAGCCTCCAAAGTATTTTGCCCCTGACACCATATTCTCCTTCTCTCAATATAATTGATTTCGGCCGATCAGCAGAAGGGAACACCAATTAGAATCAATGTATGAGTGATTACTACTTAAATCTACACTTACAAACTCAGTAATTATCTCAGTGGTGGGTTTTAAATACAATTACGAAGACAAGCAAAAACTATCAGGCAAGAAAGACCTTTCCGACTTAGATCGATCCTTCCCGAGATTCCATCTCCCGGGGCACACGAGCCCTCCTTAGTGCTCCCCAAGCCCCTTCCAAACCAGCACTCTCTACAACCTCTGTTTGTACCCTTACTGTAAGCTTCTAAGAGTCTGGGTTTGTTGGAGGAAGTGGCCACCTGCACCCTTCACACCACAAGCAACTGACCTGGAGTTAGGTCTCAAAACCTCATTTGCTGGATCCAAGCGTTGTTCAGAGGTGATCTGTGGCATTTGCATTCATCACTCAAGCTGCTGTTAAGAAATAAGTACCCGGGTTCAGCATTTCCTTCCAAACTCCTGCTGGGTCTGAAAAACAAACCTCCATGTGAACTGACTTTCCTCCTGCAGGTGGTGAAAGCTTTTGTTGTCTTATCTGCGTCTTTTAAATCATCCAACCCAGAGAAATTAATTCCTGAACTTCAGGCTCATGTGAAAGAATCAACTGCACCTTACAAGTACCCAAGAAAGGCAAGTATTTCGCCCAAAAGTTAAGTGTATGTTACCGAGAAGGGTCTAAGCTAGGAAGCGTATAAGTGTCATTAGCTTGTGACTTCAGGGTAGCTTATTATATAAGTAGAAGACACCTATTTCAACTTGTTTAGCCCTAAGAATTCTGCGTTAAAATATTTTATATCGGGACAGTACGATTGCTTGATAAACCACAAGTTTTGATTAGCTCTGCAAAACTGAATAACTAAAGATCCTTATAGGACTAATCAGTCCCATTCTGTGAAAAAAAAAAATGGTGGCAGACCGTTTCTAGTAAAAAGACCGTACCTGATTCATCTACCATAGCACTCTTGGGCCCTTATTCATTCAAAGCACATGCCTTTAATTATCAAGTAACCAAATTATCGAGTGACTTAAATTTGGTCACTTGATAATTTATGCAAACTGTGGAATCTTTCTTGCGAACTTCAAGGGAGGATTTAAGAAAAACTCTTTATAAGACACGAACAGTACTGCATGTCCTTCTACCCAGGAATCCTGCTGGTTGGTGAAATAAGAATTCCATTTCAAGTGGTATCATCGGCTAAAAGATGGTTAATTTCAACCTAACTAGTTAAATTTTCTCCCTTAAATTCTCTGAATCAGTGACCAGGTGACTTTCAAAAAGGGTGGAGGATGTTTTAAAATACAGTTAAGTCTCATCTTGAGGAAACGGTCTTTTACCATCAAGTCAAAGCATAAGGAGAAAATTACGTATACTCAAAATCACCTCCAAAAAATCCTCCACAGAACCTCCAGGACCCAGCTCTTAGAAGCTCAAAACCCAAGAATTACCATTCTCTGGGCATTTACATGTGGCTATTTCCCTGGGGGGATTAGAGGCCAAGGTCTAGTTTGAAATGGGGGGAAGCAATGGATTCGTCTTCTAAGAAAGCATACAGGTGGATCGGCACTAAAAAGCAGGATGAGGAAGCCCCGCTGTCATCTGTACAAACGCAAGTCTCTGCTGTCCAAAAACATTCAGTGAGCTTAGGCTAAGGTAACCCCGGACCGAAACTCAACGCCTGAGTCTCAGGAAAGCGCTCTCCTATTGTACTGACAGTTGGGGTAATCGAAACAGAATTGACTGTCTCGTCATATGTTTTTGTTGCTTAGGTGGAATTTGTTGAGCAGCTCCCAAAGACAGTCACTGGGAAGATCAAACGCAACGTTTTAAGGGACCGTGAATGGGGAAGAATTTAGCGTGATGGGAACCTGAGGCATCAAGTCGCTGCACTTGCTCTTAGTCCTTGCTTTCTCGTAATTCGGCAACGACTCTTTAAAAGGCTTAAGATGATTCCTGGCTGAAAACTAAGTTTGTGTTCTGTACTTAGCCACAAGTAAACAGAAATCTAAAATCTTTGAGAAGAGAATTGTCAATGTCCAAACCGACAAAGGAAATGATTGTGACTTGTAGCGTTTAAAATTGCAGGGGTCAAATAAGTTTGGAAATGCACAGTGGACAACACATTTCTCTTGTGTGTGATTAACTCAAAATAAAGATTGAAACTGAGAAATGTTCAAGAGAGAATTCTGCTGAACATTTTTATATATTACTAATTCTTTAAGGTGGGATCAAATATTAATGTTAAAATGAGAAACAACTCAAAAGCCATTAAGTGAATTTAATTAAGTCCTTTCACTCATTTTGAAGCAAATTCACTGTAAAATATCTAAAGCTTGGGCCACTTTGAGTAATTATTCGAGAGCAGTTAAATTTTTGTGTATTTACTTTTTAGGATAATGTCATGACTTTCATGCATCACTTGATATTTAAACATTTTTAGGATACATGTATTCACTATCAAGCAAGAGATTGTATTACCAAGAGGCAGGAAGAGAGTACAGAACACCAATCTTTAAGAAACAAATTTATTTTGATTCTAATGAAAAAAATCAGAAACTCTGAGAAACAAGCTCAATATTTGGCCATAGCAAAAGCAAAATACAAGTAAAAATAACATTTAGAAGGTATGTTTAACTTTAGAGAAATATATTTTGTAATACCAAGTTTAACACTTTTCTTCCATGAAGCGAAGCAAATTTACTGAACCATAACACTGAACTGGACTTTTTTTTGAAACTGACACAATGTTTTTAAACAAAATTTAACAACAAAAAGCACTGAATTCCACCCCTGAAATCTCATCATCTGTAAGTAACATGCTCAAATGTCGGTGAACATAAACATTTGTAAACCTGAAAACAACTCATTCAATGAACAAATGCAGTCCGACAGAATACAGTACTTTCCAGCCAGGGGAGAACAGCTCGTCACACTCAGGTCTTACAAAGACAGACAAATACAAAAGGGGGTTAAAACAAACTACTAAACCCAAATCTTTTTGTAGAGTAGCAGCTTTCATAAAGCAAAAGGAACCTGGTTCCGCACAGTCGTGTGTTCTGTAAGCACATGGCCCATTTTATTCCCAGAGTCCCAAACTATGGAAACAAATGTCATGTTTGTCTAGGAGCAAGCACGTCTGATAAAGTCACCCGAATCCGCTCCTCCGTGTTCGCCCGAATGACACTCACAATGCTCATGTCCTTTCAAGATCACTGCCACCTATCGAGAGTAAACATTCTAAATGTGGGAAGCTACGTAAGGAAGTCCCAGGCTCATGGGAATTAGCAAGGACCCATCTTCCCTTTGTCCCATCTAAACCCTTCCAGATTGATTTTCCAAGCAGGACCTCTAGCTACGAGGATGAAAATGCATTCCACGTCCGTTAGCCATTGGTACAGTAAGACTTAACATCTATAACACTCTCAAACTTCTTAACCTTTACGAATAAACCCATCCCCAAAAACTCGTTTCCCACCCCCTTAAGATTCTCCATCTGGACGTGTTACTTTGCAACCCTCTTTCTCTTCCGGCTTTTTTCAGTTTTGCCCTGGAGGCCCCTTTGAAAACACCCTCAAGTTAAGGGACCTCTCACGGTTTGTGAGGGTGAGCACTGAGGTTGAAAGATAATCTTATTTCACAAGAATCCAGGTACCTCCCGATTAGGATTCAGAGTTTGCCGGCTTCTCAGACAAAATGTCAGGCTGAGGACTGACAGAAGGGGTTCCTCTCCCGGTCAGAAACACGTCTTAGGACAAGGAGGGCAAATGCTATTTAACTTCATTTTGCAGTTCTTCCAGGAGAGTACGCGTGGCTTGGCACTTGTTACTCTCTCTTCCTTTTCATATCCACGTGGCTGTGGAAACGATTTAAGAACTCTTTTGACAATGTGAATGTGCCAAAGAGTCCATTTCTTTTTCATCGAAGAATCTTGTCACTGTTAAGAAAAACACGTTTTCTCCGGGACCTTGCAGAAAGTTTTCACTTGCGCACACAATGAAAAATGTGTGCTAGGCAGACTAGTTTCTGTAGCCACGCCTCATCCTTAAAGCATTCAGCAAAATCTGGCCTCGGAGTTTCTTACAGTTACTCTGGCCATTCTCCTTTCAACTCAAATATTTTGTCGAGAACTCGTCCTCTGACCGGCCACTGAGTTGCCGTGTGTAGAAGAGCTATGTGCTTTGCTCAGGATTTAGTTTGGGGTTTAAAAAAAGACATTCTTTCATAAACCAGTCTTTCCTAAAGTTAACCATTATTGTAGCATTACCCAGAACTTTCATTTCATCCAGGCGGTTGTTTCCATCAGCACCTCTCTGTGAAGAAGCAGTGTGCTGTAATATCCACGCCAGGGTCTTTGTATTAAAATGAAGCGAAACTTGTCGTGAAGACAACCAGGAGTATAGATGACAGACCTTCGGTTTTCAGATATTAAATTTATACTGGCCTTTGTTTTGGGAGGCTCCTAGCAGCAGAAATGTTTTCTTGGATTTCACTGTCATTTATAAATCTTGCAAATGCTACGCCAGGTCAAATATTCGTGAGATCTGTCCACTCATCAACCCACATAGAAAAGCTGCCGCTTTTCAGTTAATTACACAAAAACTAAAGGTGAATGATGTCCTCGTGTGAAATAAGTCAATTCATCAAATCGGAGTAAAGTCTTTTTGATATCCTGTACTTCATGCCCTAGCATTTTAATGTTGGTGTTATTAGATACTTATCAACAATGAAAAATCTTCTTTTATGGAATGAGGTCTGCTACTAGAGGTTTTGTTTCCTAAACCTTTCACTAAATATGACTTTTTGAACAAAATGCTTTACTACTTTGATATTCCAAAAGCCGTTTAAAATAATCGACATCTTGACTTATCAAACGGCTCTGATTCATAGTTACAATTGCTGGAGCAAATGCTAAGTTTGCAAATTGCATTCCATACACCACGTACAACGGACTAGGACGGCCTGGATTACGAGTCCACGTAAAACCACTG
Source organism: Pteropus medius (assembly GCF_902729225.1). Classification (NCBI taxonomy): domain Eukaryota; kingdom Metazoa; phylum Chordata; class Mammalia; order Chiroptera; family Pteropodidae; genus Pteropus; species Pteropus medius. The sequence continues at coordinate 29,030 of NW_024356036.1, read as the reverse complement.
AGAAACTGCTTTCGGTGTAAAGAAAGAACGTGTGTCCCTTGCTGCACTGGCGTACTGAAGTCAGTCAGAAGACTGATTCTCTATCACTAGCCTTATCAGAAACTTCTGTACTCGATGCCTAACACGGTCCTCCTCTGGCTAACACCAGCCTTCCAAAACCACAGCACTGGACCGTCAGATTTGTTTGGAACAAACATTAACAAAGTGTGAAAGTGGGCATCATCGCTAAACAAGAAATCCCAAAAAGTACAAAACCGTCACAAAGCAATTTCCTTCTAACCTACACGATGCACGTTTTTGCAACATTTACGTCAAAGTGGCAGGGGACAACTGAGTTGCAACACATAAAAATCCCCTGCTTAGAATGGAAATTTCCCCCTAAGTTTCTATTCTACGGAGCTTGTCCGCCTCATAAGCAAGTTGGCAGTGAAGGGGAGGCTGGAGGAGGCCAACGTCACACTGCTAGCACACTCCCCTGTGTGTGTTCACCGATCACCCACGGCGTCCCCTAGCTCAACCCAATGTCCGTGGGGCTACTGCGCACTGCACACGGGCTGAAAACATCGCTAACTAAACAGCCTCCCACAGGGCTGCCCAGTCACTGCTCACCACCGTTGAGCACAGTATTATGCAGCACAGAAGTTCAAAAACACTATTTGCAGTCACAATTTCACAGGGAATCCCAGCAACACCTCACAGAAACTCACCTCCAACACCGAATGATTTTTTTTTCCTACGAGAGGTCATTTTTATTTGACTTAGAGCCTTCTGGGACTTGACTTGCAAGTTCAGGTTTAGCTCCTCCCTCCTTCACCACCTGTGTCTCAGAGCCGGGTTTCCTCTGCTCCTGGCCCAGCTCCTCACTATCCTCGGGTACGGGCTGCTGCTGGTTTTCTCCTTCTGCTGCGTCATTTGGATGTGACGTGTCCCCAGGCTGCACGTGAGCTGCTTTCCCGTTTCCGGCGTGTGCTGCCGGCTTCGGGTTACGCTGGGCCGGGTCCCCAGCACCTTTCAGCACCTCCTGGAGATTGTATTTTCTGAACAACATGTAATCCTTCACGACGCTCAGCCAACGGACGGCTTTAAGGATTTCCTCCACCACTGTGTACTGCGGGTTGGTAAGATCCACTCTGTTTTCCGAATTGAGGCTTCCAACTATTCCTGTAACGAAAAGGACAGGGAGACACTTAGGCGGAGAAGGACACGGGAAGCTCGATGGATACAAAAACCATCTTTCATCTCCCTCCGTTTGGGACTCGTTGAAGCTAAACACACACAAGTCCATTCTTCCACACGGACCTCGTCGAATTCCCTGAACTCTTTCAAAACGTAAAGTAAATGAAATCCCGGGACATTTAACGAGAGCATTTTTCCTTCCCTCAGAAATTTCAATCTTGATTTGGAAGACTTATTAATGTCTACCTATCAGAAAACCCCCCATCCAGCATCTTGAAATCAGTGATGTTTAATATTAGCTTAAGGACATCTCAATATACATGCTCTACGCTCAGAAAGGTAAGTCTTACAGCTTTAAAAATAATTCTTAAAGAGAACAAGTATTTTTCATCGAAGACCGACGTAAAATCGCGAAGAGAAACATAGCTGCCTATTCTTTGATAACTTCTCCTCTACTCACGTGGCTGTTATTTTGAGATTTGTACACAATCTGAAATGGCCCTTTCTTTGGTGCCTTAGACCAGGCTTCCAAAAAGGTTTCTGCATATTTTTTCATATCTTCTAAGAAAGCCTTGCACGAGCCTGAGACGGGTAGCATTCGCAGAATAACCCGAGTCTTCTTCTTCTTGGTTTTGTACATATCCTGGAGAATATGATGCACCAATTTCTCCGGTTCTAAGAGGAGAAGACAAAAAAAACAGCTCACGACAAACAAATAAGAATATAAGTTCTCAGACATTTTTTAAAGACTCTTCAAACTCTCTAAAATGAATTTTCACTGGCCGTGACATAAGTTGACAGTAGAATAGAGGAAATGATCATGATGAGTTTGAAGTAAGTCTAACCAACCATGTTTTCCAATTAATGTTTCTTCGACGCCTACTATGTTTTAATACTGCGTCTAACGTTTTAGCTCTTCAGCGTTCCTGCTGCTTTCACTAGAAACATCTGTTCCTGAAGACACAGGAGTTACCAGTTTTGTGATGTCTGATTCGTCCAATGACAAAACCATACTGTTTTCCTATCATAGCAACTATCAGATTAAGAAACGTTAAAGAGTCTACACTTTTTACAAAAACAAGACAAAAATCTGCAAGTCACTGAAAAAGACTGACTTGCTCCATTAGGCAAGTCTGCACGGAGTCCTAACCTCACACCTGGGGAGCCTCGATTTGACAAGACCATGATGCAGTACGCCTGATCGCATACGAGTCTGTGCAGGGCTGCTCAGTGTTTCTGATATTTCTAAGTTAGCCAACTGCATTTAAAAATGGGGACACGGCAGGGTCCAGCCTCTGTCCTAATAAGAAAGAAACTTATCTCACCGTGTGTTAAAAGGGTCGAGAATCAGAGACATCTGTGTTTATATGTCTTCTCTCTCTCTATCCAGATGTTTCTATCAGGATGTGTATCTCTCTTCATGACAATCAATTTCTGTATCTATAATAATGCCAATTATTATAACTATATCAATATCACGATCTCTAACTATATTATATACTATGTCTGTAGTTATAACTAGATCGATATCTATATTTCTATCAACATATATAATGACACTGATAATTATAACATCAATCTAACTGCATCTGCACCTCTAACTAGTGCTATATGTATATATATTCCTCACAACACTCCACCCATAGGTGCTCAAGTAATGTTAGATTCTTTCCTTTTGGACATAATTCAGAAAAGCAGAAGATGAAAATTGGGGAGAGAAAACCCAGCGTGCCTACAGATTATCCGAATAATAGATAAATATATTTTTCACTCCTCAAATATTTATCGTGGGTCTATCCTGTGCCACGTACGGTTTTAGATGCCATCCGAGGTGAATTAGGCCGCGGGAGCTCCTGCCCTCTCGGGGTGTATAGTCTGAAGACATCCTACGAAATCGTTTTGAGAACGGTCTTCTCAAGTGCTTTCAAGTGTCATTTGAAGACGATTTGGCATGGCGGCTCTGAGAGGCAGTTATGCTAGAGGAGAGTTCCTGCAATAGATGTCTGATTGCACTAGCCTTGGGACTGAAAAATATATTAAAAAAAAAAACGATTTATTTTGTGAGGTAACGCATTTATCAAGTCCTAGAAAAATGTAGAGGTACAGAGCCAGGGTTGGCCCTGCCGCCTACCAGCTAGGTGGTCTTGGCCACGGTTTGTGTCCGACCTTGAAGGCCCAGTAATAACAATCTTGCTTCCCACCAGATTTGGCGACATCGTCCTCATATATCACTTTGCCAACTCGGTGTCCCATAAGGGTAGGACTCAATAAATGTTGTGATGCCCTCTCACACCCAGAGAATTCGGACACCAATCCTCCAGTTAGAGATTTCGAAGAAAAAAAAAATTTTTTTTTTTTTTTTAATGAAAGCCATTCCCCTTGTATAATGCGAACCTGATTCTACAGTTTTCTTTCAAGTGTTCACCTTCGGGCTCTGGTTTACTCCCTTCTGCATGGTCCTCCCACAGCCCGCCCCCTGCACAGATGGCGATCGTAAAACTGACCACCTACTAGGTGCCAGTCACTGTGCTAAGCAATTCATATATATATATATATTCCCGTTTATCCCCCTCACTCAATATCATTTTGGCGGTTAAGAAAATCAAGTTTCAGAGAAGTTAAGAGACTTGCCCAAGGTCACCCAACCTCTAAGTGGCATTGCCAGGACTTGAAACTGGGCTTTCTGATTTTAAATTCGGAACTCTGTACATACTTTTCTGCCCCCAACACACACATGCACATGTACACACACGCACACACACACGCAGAAGCTGTCGCTTGCCGGCCCTTCACCCCCATCTTACCTGGTACCGGCTGAGGGACAGGCTGGTAAGAGGTTCTTGGACTGCTATAGAAAACACAACTTTGCACATTCTGTTCTCTCTGATCACCTGTGTCGTGGAGGGTGTACGCGACAGAACTCAGCTTCTGGCTGCAGAGGAGATGGAGAACGTGGCAGGAAGCGGGTGATTCAGAAGGAAGAAGACATTCAAGCAGAACAGGGCAGAAAGCACTCGCAGGCCCCATCTCACACGGGGTGAGCGCCAAACGCTCGAACCTCTTTTCACTGTGGCGATTTCCCTCCACGTCAGCTCTGGGTCACCGAGACTTCAGGAATCACCCTCTATCGGGGCTCAGGTTTGGGGATGTTTTGTTGAACGCACGTATAGAGAGATTTCTACAAAGGTAATGTCGTAACCCTGAGATTTGACTCTGGTATCGCCCGAACTTCCCACGGAATCCCGGGATGGGGAACGGCGGGTCAGGGCACACCGGCGGCTCCTCAGAGTCGTGTGACCTTACCCATGCATGCCACAGAGAGAGACAGAAGGAAAAGTTGCCGGCAGGAACATTTTCAGTTTCACTGAAAGATCCTACTCTGTGATATCTTGATTTGTATGTTGTTACCAATGATTGTGTTTGTAAGACCTCTTTTCCTGTTGGAAATGCTGGAATGTATATTCAGCTCAGATCAGTTTATGAAACTTAGTTTTGGATATGTCGGTATGTTGATCTGATGATTTGTTAAGAAATGGAAAGTTTGTCCATGGAGGTATGGGAAGTAAGAACGATTCAAGAAAAACATTGTCGTTTTTGGAGAAGATGGAGATTTACATTTCAAAGTACCTGCTATGTTGTCTGCACTGTGCTCCTCCGGAAGCAAGAATGTCCTAGGTGTCCCAGATCTTGAGAGTCTTGACAATTCATCATTAAGCCTGCACCAAGAGAGATCGAAATGATGGAAATGAGGGCTAGAATGCGTCAGACCGATGGGGGCTCAGTGCAGCCCCAAGAGCCTGGAGCACACGGACAGGGTGTTAAAAGTGGCAGGGATGAGATGCGTCGCCAAGATGGTAGCGGCTCCAATCCAACGCCTTGTGTAGCTGCTCGCAGGTCGAGCAGTTAAAGCCCCTGCCATACAGAGTACTGACGTTTGATATTTATCGTGTGGCACTTGTCGAATCCTGGCGTCATCTGGCTGGTCCTGAATCATCTCTTCTATAATAAAACTGAAATCCTAAGCATAGCACTTTTCTGAGTTCTGTGAGTTGTACTAGTGAATTAACATACACCAGGGTTTTGGGGGACCCCCTGGTTTTGTAGTCTGTGGGTCAGGGATGTGGGTGGCCCGGCAACCCTCAAACTCACAGCTAGCATCTGCAGTCTTGCAGGGGGCTGTGTCCTTAACGCTCTGGGGTCTGATGCTAAGCCCAGTGTCAGACTGTGTTGAAATGCAGCATCGTATTGCCTTCCTTATTCTGCCCAGGGGCTTATGTAATGCTTTATTCGTAAAATTAATTAACTTCAGTTAGCGACACTGTGATGTTGTTAGTTCTATATCAGACCTTACCTGGAACAGAATATGGCCGATTCTACAGTCTTTCTTCTGTTATGTTACTTTATGGTCTTTCTCTGTGATAATTTCTGCCTTCATTTCTGGTGACTTTGGTCTCCATGTGAATGATCCATTCAATAGCCTGGCGTTTCATTCCTTGATCGCCTGTCTGCCAATGACCTTGTTCCACCCAGCCTCAGCCACCCATTCTTTTGACAGATCTGAGGTTAGGACCAAAAGGGAGGAATGTGACGGCCTGTATAAACCAAGTGCCCTTGGAACAATAATTCACCGAAATGTCACTGTCGCTTGTTGTGACATCGCTCCGAAACAAATGTGAAGAAGTGGAGACAGACAATATTTTTGATAGTAATAGAAATATATTTTACAAATAAAAACGTTCCCATAGAGACAACTTAAAGTTAAGAAGTCTGGCTAAGTTTCCTTGTAGTTTGTATTTCTCGTTCTGATCATCAGATTTCTGACTTCGTTGAGTTCTTTGTCCTTGTGTCCTGTTCTACTTGTTACCTCTGGAGTCTTGCAACAGGAGTACTACAGGAAAGTCCACTGATTATGCACATTCCCGTAGGAACCAAAAACTAAGAGGGATGGTTGGGAGCAACATTGGCCGGTAAAGGCAACATGAGTTTGCAGTGTGTCTGGCTTTGCCAACGGTCACCATCTCAATACTTGGGACAATCCCCAGCGCATGGGTGCTTAATAAATATTAACTGGTGAATCAATGAACGTGGATAAGTGAAATGATCTATTGCAAACACAGGCTACGTCCAGTTGGCGACCGGCATCTAAGTTTGCAGGCCGGCTCCTCCCGCAGACCACATCTCCAGGGAAAACCCCTACTTTCAGTGGCGAGTGTTGTGTCCAGAATAACCAGACCCAACTTGAGTGCTCTTAACCAGGAGACAGTTTATTAGCCGGCGGCTGTCCTTGCAAAGGAGCAGCCACGAAATGCCAAGATACAAGGTTTTTAAGCCCTAAATCCTATTCTTCATTCTGTCTTAAACACAAAGGTCCATCTTTCTCCTATTCACTACCTGTCAACCCACTGGTCAGGTGTGCAAGCGGGAAGTACAGAAGCAGAAAGCTTGTGTCAGAATGTTATGTTCCTATGGGTGACCGCCTATGTTCCCATGGACAATAGTCGGTGTTCCCATGGGCGATGGCCAAATAGTAATTTTCAGCTTATATACAATTGATTATTTTTCATGCCACGCAAGCAAGCAGGGTTACACAGGCTAAAATTGGCAGTTAGCGTATGAGTTCATTATTACAAGTTTCATGATTAACAGAGTGTGGTTAGGGGGTTCCAGAAACTAGGCCTAAGTTATGGACTTCCTTTGTCCAGTTTCAGGTTTTAATTATTCTTTAACCCTTTCACATTTCAGCAGGCCATTACATTCCCCACTGGTTTTCTTTAGAATGACTCAATCTTCGAGTCAGAAGTCGGGATTTCTGGCCAATGGGTCGGGGCTGACGCTCCTAAAATTAAAATCTTTGCCCCAGTTATATTGGATTGGATTAAACTCTTAACCCATTTGATCAAGCATGGCCCAAAGGTCAGTAATAACAGCAGAATTATCAATGGTCCTGCTATAGCCGACAATAACGTGGTTAACCAAGAGTTTCCATTAAACCAAGATTCATACCAGTTGTTTCCTTGTTTTAACTTCTCATTTCTGTCTTTTACTCTTTGTCTAATTAATGCTAAACTATCCCTAATAATTCCAGAATGATTAACATAAAAGCAGCAAGTTTCTCCTAGTGCTACACACAAACCTCCTTGCTTAAGAAATAAGAGGTCTAAACCTCTTCTATTCTGCAGTACTACTTCAGCTAAAGAATTAAGAGATGTTTCAAGATGATTAATTGATTTCTCTAGAGTGTTTAAATCGTCATTAATCTGCTTTGTGAGCCAGGCTATACCTTGGTTCCCTGTAACCAAAGCAGCAGTCCCAATTGCAGCTGATCCTGCCACTCCTAGGCCAACTAGGAGCGGCACACGTAGTGGAACTGCTCGCTTACGCCGAGGATAGTTATATCCTCCCCCCAAATCCATTGCTGGTCTCCCTTCTTGTCCGCTCATCATATACACCTGAGGTATAACATGAACCAGCACACAAAATCCAGTATTATTTTTCCAATAGTTAAGATTAATACAGGGAGTTAAACCAGTATTACAAGCAAACCAAGTGCCACTAGGGGCTGCTAAATAAGTAGAAGAGGTGCTATTTACTAAAATAGATGATTTACAATTTTTTTATACCTAGATTTATCAACTCTATAAGTGTTAGTATTCACACAAGTTCCCTTTCCTTGTAAATCTCCCAATGTTACAGATGGGTTTTTGGTTCCCCAAGGGCAAATAGTAACATTCGGGGATGTTACATTCCTAATAGCAGTTTGATCTGTGCCAAGGTTAGCAATGACACCAAGTCCTACATAATAAGGTGGGGCAGGGTTCAGACAAAACCAACAATCCTTTGTAGCATTTGAGTTACTGTCATTAGCAAACTTATAAACATTATTGATAACAATTAACCCAATTATAATTAACCCCGTGAGAGTCTTATCTTGAGTGGATCCTCTGTGAGTGTTGCCTTCCATTTCTCTGTCTCCGGGGGAGGTTGAGCTGTCTTAAGGCGGGTATGGTGAATCCAATGTCTTTTTCCTGCAACCTCGACAGCTGTTGGTGTGGTTAGAGTTACTGGAAACGGACCATCCCACCGGGGCTCTAAGCTAGCAGGCTGGATCTTCTTTATCCACACCCAATCACCTGGATGATGTGGGTGAGGCTGTGATGTCCCCGGAGTCGGTCTAGCAGCTTTAATTAAGCCCTTGACTTGATTTTGGGTTTGTTGCAAGGCCTGTAGAGACTTAAGGAGACTTGTATTATTACTCATTGTAACCTTTTCAATTCTAATTTTAGGGAGTAAAGGGGGATGTCTCCCAAACATTATTTCATAAGGGGAAATTCCCATAATATATGGAGTACACTGGGCCCATAACAAAGCAAAAGGAAGAAGGCTCACCCAATTCTCCCCAGTTTCCAGCTTAAATTTAGTTAAAGTTTCCTTAAGTGTTCTATTCATCCTTTCTACTTGTCCTGAACTCTGAGGTCTGTAAATACAATGTAATTTCCAATTAATCCCTAATACCTTAGCTAACATTTGACTTGTTTGGGCAATGAATGCCGGGCCATTGTCGGACCCCAATGATAAGGGCAAGCCAAATCGAGGCACTATTTCTGTAATTAATTTCTTAGCTACTACTTGTGCAGTTTCCTTCTTTGTGGGGAAGGCCTCAGTCCATCCAGAATAGGTGTCAATGAATACCAGAAGATATTTAAATCCAAAAGTGCCAGGAGCAACTTCTGTAAAGTCCACTTCCCAATGCTTTCCAGGAGCTTGTCCTCTTAATCGAGTGCCAATATTTTCCTTTGGGATGGGGCGAGAGTTGACCTGTGCACATATTGGGCATCGTGCACTCACATCCCGAGCCTTTGAGGTTAGTCCAGGAATATAATAGTCTCTTTTAGCAGTTCAATTAACTTAGTTCCTCCAAGATGGGTAGCATTATGCATCTGGCTAATTAAGGTGTTACCGAGCGCAGCAGGGAGGACCGGCCTTCCATCTGGAATCCAAAGCCACCCATGTTCAAACTTCCCGTGCAGTTGCTTCCCCAACTCTATATCTTGGGGGCTATAGTTTGGAGCCTGTACCAAGGGGGGCACAAGAAGGGGACCAATTATGACGTTAGTCCCCACTGGTTTTCTGGCTACTTCCTTTGCTGTTTTATCTGCCAAGCGGTTTCCTTTTTCTACCGCTCCTTCCCCTTTTTGATGGCCGGGGCAATGGATAATAGCCACTTTCTTAGGTAGCCAGATAGCCTCCAAAAGAGCCAAAATCTGCTCCTTGTTCTTAATTTCCTTTCCCCCTGATGTCATTAGTCCTCTTTCCTTGTACAGGGCTCCATGTACATGTGCCGTTGCAAAGGCATATCTACTGTCAGTATAGATGTTTACAGTTTTATCCTTTCCCCACCATAAAGCTTGTGTTAGAGCTATAAGTTTAGCCCTCTGTGCCAATGTCCCATGGCTTAGGGCCTGTGCCCATATCATATCCCTGACTGTTACTACGGCTGCCCCAGCATACCTTACTCCGTCGGATACAAAACTGCTTCCATTGGTAAATAATACCGCATCCGGATTAAGCCATGGCTCATCCTTCAAGACTGGCCGTAGTCCAGTTACCTGCTCAAGGTGCTGAACACAGTGATGCAATGGAGCCTGCGGGTCATCATCCGGGAGCAGTGTGGCAGGGTTCAGGGCTGCAGTTTTCAAAAACTGGGTCTGTGGGGGATTAAGCAACAGTACCTGGTACTGAGTAATCCGGGTGTTGGAAATCCATCTTTCAGGAGGGCTGCGCAGCATGGCTTCAACTGCATGTGGAGCCACAATTTCAATATTTTGGCCCAAGGTCAATTTAAAGCGTCTTTGGTCAATATAGCAGTAGCAGCTAGTGCTCTCAGGCAACTAGGCCTTCCTCCAGCCACCGGTCTAGTCTCTTTGAGAGATATGCCACTCGTTGCTTAAATAGTGGCTTTTAATTTCTGGAGCAAATCTCTTCCAAGCAAAGGAAAAGGACATTCAGGCATAACTAAAAACGAATGCGTGATGGTTCCCTTTCCCAAGTCAGTAATTTTTGCCTGTGTCCATGGGTATGCCTTCCCTTTCCCAGTGACTCCTTGAATTACAGTCTTTTCTTTGGATAACAGACCAGCAGTTTCTGTTAAAACTGAGTAAGTTGCACCAGTATCAGCTAAAAAGTTCACAGGTTTGCCCCCTACTTGTAAAGTTACCTTGGGCTCTCGGGGGCTCATTAGATAAGAGCCCTGACGCCCCTATTCATCTTCCAAAAGAATGAGGGGCCTTTTTTCTTCTCACCTCCTGGTTGCTCCTTTTCAGGGCACTCATTCTTCCAATGTCCTTTCTTTTTGCAAATAGCACATTGGTCTCTTCCTAGCGTAGGTTTTCTATTTTGGCCTTCTTCGTTGCTAGGTCCCCCTCTATGGTTAGGGTTTTTTTTTGTTTTGTTTTGTTTTTTCCCCAAGGAGGTCGGTTTCCTTGTTGTCCCACAAACATGACTTTTTGCACACAGTCCCTATTGTTAAAGACCTTCTGAGCTATTTCTAATAATTTGGATAAATTTTTCTCCCTCAAAACCTTCCAATCTCTGTAACTTCTTTCTAATGTCAGGGGCCGACTGGCTAATAAAGGCCAAATTAATGGCTCTTCTATTGTTGGGGTCCTCCGGGTCAATAGGTGTATATAAGCGGTAAGACTCTAATAGTCTTTCCAAGAATGCTGCAGGTGACTCGTCCTTAGTCTGAATTACTTCACTTACCTTGGACAGATTTATTGGTCTACATGCAGCAGCCCGGAGTCCCTGTAGCAGAAACTGGCGATACCTTAGGAGAGCCTCCTTACCTTGATCTGTATTTGGATCCCACTGGAGACGTTGAGTCGGAAACACAGCCTGTAACCTGGTTAAGTCTGCTGTGGGCTGCCCATTTGGGTCTGTTACTCCTCTAGCTGCCTCCCGCAAAATTCTTTCCTTTTCTTCAGTAGTGAATAAGACCTGTAAGAGCTGTTGGCAATCATCCCAAGTGGGCTGATGGGTAAAGAAAATAGACTCTAAAAGGGAGTTTAGTCCTTATGGTTTCTCTGAAAAGGATGGCGTTTGCAATTTCCAATTATATAAATCACTAGTACTGAATGGCGAGTAGATGACAGTAGGCTCACCGCCACCTCCTGGAATCACCTTCAATGGGGCTTGAACAGATACTGGCTCTTTTCAGGGAGGTTGAATCAGGGGAAGGTGGCCTATGACCCCTAGACCGGGTTACAGGAGGTCCCGGTCCCTCCGGAGGAGGACGTCCACCCCCATTTCCATTGTAGGGTGGCGGATACCACTCATCCTCCGAGGGAGGTCCCTGCAACACCGGTGGGGGCTTCTTAAAACCCTGGGGTATGGCTGCCATTACAGTAACGGGTGCACGACTGCAATTCTGTAAGTATTTAGGGGCATCAGAAACAACATCAATCCAAACATCAACATAAGGAATTTGGTCGGGATGCCCAGGTTTTCCATAAATCACACCTCGAACCCGGAATGCAGTCTGCATGTTAAATGATCCCTCGGAGGGCCATCCTACTCCGAAGGTCGGCCAATCTAATCGACAAAAGCGCTGCAAATCAAAAGGGGTTACTGAAGCACCATAGGCCCTTGCCCTACGATGAAAATCTTTAAAGTTGTTAAGCATGCACTGTAACGGAGTTAGTTTGCCCTGTGATTGTCCCATAGTTCCACAATAAAGCACACGAAGCAAAACAAAACAAGACAGACACTAACAAACCAGAACAGGACTGAGAAAACTGTCGTCACAGTCTCAGTCGACCGCCGACCTTACTTGTCGCATCTGACGTCCGCACGGTCCCTGGGCCCCCTACCAGAAACTGCCTCAGCACTCCCAGGATTGTGCTCCGCAAAGTGAGAAACCACAGGCAGCGGGCTAGGGCAAGTGCCCTAGAGGCCTCCCCAACCGCAAATGGTCCAACGCCCCGGTGCACTGATCAATTTTCCCACAACGAGAAGATCTCGCTGGGGCCTCCAAATGTTGTGTCCAGAATAACCAGACCCAACTTGAGTGCTCTTAACCAGGAGACAGTTTATTAGCCGGTGGCTGTCCTTGCAAAGGAGCAGCCTCGAAATGCCAAGATACAAGGTTTTTAAGCCCCAAATCCCATTCCTCATTCTGTCTTAAACACAAAGGTCCATCTTTCTCCTATTCACTACCTGTCAACCCACTGGCCAGGTGTGCAAGCGGGAAGTACAGAAGCAGAAAGCTTGTGTCAGAATGTTATGTTCCTATGGGTGACCGCCTATGTTCCCATGGACAATAGTCGGTGTTCCCATGGGCGATGGCCAAATAGTAATTTTCAGCTTATATACAATTGATTATTTTTCATGCCACGCAAGCAAGCAGGGTTACACAGGCTAAAATTGGCAGTTAGCGTATGAGCTCATTGTTACAAGTTTCATGATTAACAGAGTGTGGTTAGGGGTTCCAGAAACTAGGCCTAAGTTATGGACTTCCTTTGTCCAGTTTCAGGTTTTAATTATTCTTTAACCCTTTCACATTTCAGCAGGCCATTACAGCGAGGGCAAAGAAATGCCCGCCAATCTTCGTGAGGGGCGGGCCACGATCTTTGACCTTGAAATGCTAACACCCTGCACTAACACCCATCTCTTCTCGTTATCAGCTACGGTGCTTCCCACTTAGATATTGCTTCCTGTGGTCCAGGCGCAGTGTCCCTCAAGCTCCGTCAGAAACATTTACTTCTTTACGACAACCTCGTAATGGTTGCGAGGACACGGGGCGTTAAGTAGGTAGATGGAATCAGTTCACAGAGACAGACGTGGTTCGTCCTCGGGGTTTTAGCCATCTTCCCCCCGTCTAAACACCATGGCTGTATTATGTGTTTGTCCTAAGCAGTGTCTCTGTAGTAGTGGGTTTACTTTTACTGAGAACTAGTTATCCAATGCACATACAAATACATTTGAAAAGTGAGAACTTTTGTACCAGTGAGTGCCACCTTAAATTCAATTATCCCATCACAGTTTGGAAATCATACTCTTGGCATGGGATCTAAGGCACATATGAAATGCCCAAGAATTAAATGAAGGAGCACATCACAGAGGGAATTTGAACTCATGTGCTATCATTTACTGGCTCTGGGGCTTGGGCACGTTAATTCTGCTGAGCTAGATAAGAGAATAATGATAGCACTTCATAAGGTTGGCTAAAGAGTTGCTTATGTACATAAAGTACATCCCGGTATATGGCAGAGTCTCCATAAGTGTGTACAGTCACTCCTAGTGCCGGATCAGCAACTCAGTTATGGGGCAGAGAACTGGGCAACAGCTATATGTCCTGTGTGCGCTGGTGCCTTGAGCGTGTTCTTGAACTATTTCTGATCTCTCTTCCTCAGTAGGACAGGAGTAAGGGGTTTTAATTCCATAACTGTTTGGTCTAATCTCACCTAAAGGAGAGTGACATAGTAGGCACAAAGACATCTAGCGATGGGATTAAGGTCCACCCCGAAATGATTGATGTGGTGAGCACATTTCCCTCTGTCCCAGACTGTCAAGATGCTTTTGAAAACATTTTTCAAATCACGTGTACCAGAGTCTGAGGGAACACCCTTCTTCCTCCGCATTTTGGAGGGAGTGATGTCTCAGTCTCTCCATAAAAAGCTTGATCATCAGTATCGAGCCATCTGTCACTGGGGGTTTCACATGAGGAGTTAATGATAGCTTTGAACATGAGCTGTTGTGGCATTTCTGCCCATTCGTTTTATGCAAACAGTTTACAGACAAGGATCAGCAGCCCTCTGGAAGTGAGGGCGAAGACGACGATGTGGAGGTGGCCCTGAAGAAGGAAGTGGGCGACATTAAGGCGTCTACGGAGATGAGGCCAAGAAGATTCCAGTCAGTGGAGAGTGGAGCGAACAACGTTGTCTTCATCAGGACTCTAGGGATAGGTGTGTCCGACTAAAAGCCTTGAGATTATTGGACCCGCCTCGAGCACACTGCCTACAAAATGGCCTCATGGTTATGGCTCACTTAATCATTTGATGACATCCTCTGCACCAGAGCACTAGGCATATGGAGAGGAAAGAGGGGGTGGCGGACCCAGCACTGCCTTAGAGGGGGAACTTGGCCTTTCCTGTTCTGTGCGGAGAATTCAGGTTGAACAGGAAGCACATGCTGTGTCTGAGAGGGGCAACTGCTGCTCAGCCCCGCCAGTGGGGGGCGTGGCTCCGGACTGCGGGAACGCCTCCTGGGCGTGGCTCCGGACTGCGGGAACGCCTCCTGTCGCGACCAAACCTCCTGGTAGTTCAGAAGGATTTGGAAAGCTGGGGAAGTTTCTAGATTTTGAAATGCAGTTGGCTAACTTAGAAATATCAGAAACACTGAGCAGCCCTGCACAGACTCGTATGCGATCAGGCGTACTGCATCATGGTCTTGTCAAATCGAGGCTCCCCAGGTGTGAGGTTAGGACTCCGTGCAGACTTGCCTAATGGAGCAAGTCAGTCTTTTTCAGTGACTTGCAGATTTTTGTCTTGTTTTTGTAAAAAGTGTAGACTCTTTAACGTTTCTTAATCTGATAGTTGCTATGATAGGAAAACAGTATGGTTTTGTCATTGGACAAATCAGACATCACAAAACTGTTAACTCCAGTGTCTTCAGGAACAGTTGTTTCTAGTGAAAGCAGCAGGAACGCTGAAGAGCTAAAACGTTAGACGCAGTATTAAAACATAGTAGGCGTCGAAGAAACATTAATTGGAAAACATGGTTGGTTAGACTTACTTCAAACTCATCATGATCATTTCCTCTATTCTACTGTCAACTTATGTCACGGCCAGTGAAAATTCATTTTAGAGAGTTTGAAGAGTCTTTAAAAAATGTCTGAGAACTTATATTCTTATTTGTTTGTCGTGAGCTTTTTTTTGTCTTCTCCTCTTAGAACCGGAGAAATTGGTGCATCATATTCTCCAGGATATGTACAAAACCAAGAAGAAGAAGACTCGGGTTATTCTGCGAATGCTACCCGTCTCAGGCTCGTGCAAGGCTTTCTTAGAAGATATGAAAAAATATGCAGAAACCTTTTTGGAAGCCTGGTCTAAGGCACCAAAGAAAGGGCCATTTCAGATTGTGTACAAATCTCAAAATAACAGCCATGTGAATAGAGAAGAAGTTATCAAAGAATAGGCAGCTATGTTTCTCTTCGCGATTTTACGTCGGTCTTCGATGAAAAATACTTGTTCTCATTAAGAATTATTTTTGAAGCTGTAAGACTTACCTTTTTGAGTGTAGAGCAAGTATATTGAGATGTCCTTAAACTGATATTAAACATCACTGATTTCAAGATGCTGGATGGGGGGTTTTCTGATAGGTAGACATTAATAAGTCTTCCGAATCAAGATTGAAATTTCTGAGGGAAGGAAAAATGCTCTCGTTAAATGTCCCGGGATTTCATTTACTTTTACGTTTTGAAAGAGTTCAGGGAATTCGACAAGGTCCGTGTGGAAGAATGGACTTGTGTGTGTTTAGCTTCAACGAGTCCCAAACGGAGGGAGATGAAAGATGGTTTTTGTATCCATCGAGCTTCCCGTGTCCTTCTCCGCCTAAGTGTCTCCCTGTCCTTTTCGTTACAGGAATAGTTGGAAGCCTCAATTCGGAAAACAGAGTGGATCTTACCAACCCGCAGTACACAGTGGTGGAGGAAATCATTAAAGCCGTCCGTTGGCTGAGCGTCGTGAAGGATTACATGTTGTTCAGAAAATACAATCTCCAGGAGGTGCTGAAAGGTGCTGGGGACCCGGCCCAGCGTAACCCGAAGCCGGCAGCACACGCCGGAAACGGGAAAGCAGCTCACGTGCAGCCTGGGGACACGTCACATCCAAATGACACAGCAGAAGGAGAAAACCAGCAGCAGCCCGTACCCGAGGATAGTGAGGAGCTGGGCCAGGGGCAGAGGAAACCCGGCTCTGAGACACAGGTGGTGAAGGAGGGAGGAGCTAAACCTGAACTTGCAAGTCAAGTCCCAGAAGGCTCTAAGTCAAATGAAAATGACCTCTCGTAGGAAAAAAAAATCATTCGGTGTTGGAGGTGAGTTTCTGTGAGGTGTTGCTGGGATTCCCTGTGAAATTGTGACTGCAAATAGTGTTTTTGAACGTCTGAGCTGCATAATACTGTGCTCAACGGTGGTGAGCAGTGACTGGGCAGCCCTGTGGGAGGCTGTTTAGTTAGCGATGTTTTCAGCCCGTGTGGAGGGCGCAGTAGCCCCACGGACATTGGGTTGAGCTCGGGGATGGCGTGGGTGATTGGTGAACACTCACACAGGGGAGGTTCCTGGATTCTTGTGAAATAAGAATATCTTTCAACCTCAGTGCTCACCCTCACGAACCGTGAGAGGTCCCTTAACTTGAGGGTGTTTTCAAGGGGACCTCTAGGGCAAAACCGAAAAAAGCCAGAAGAGCAAAGAGGGTTGCAAAGTAACATGTCCAGATGGAGAATCTTAAGGGGGTGGGAAACGAGCTTTTGGGGATGGGTTTAGTCGTAAAGGTTAAGAAGTTTGAGAGTGTTATAGATGTTAAGTCTTCCTGCACCAATGGCTAATGGACGTGGAATGTATTTTCATCCTCGTAGCTAGAGGTCCTGCTTGGAAAATCAATCTGGAAGGGATTAGATGGGACAAAGGCAAGATGGGTCCTTGCTAATTCCCATGAGCCTGGGACTTCCTTACGTAGCTTCCCACATTTAGAATGTTTACTCTCGATAGGTGGCAGTGATCTTGAAAGGACATGAGCATTGTGAGTGTCATTCAGGCGAACACGGAGGAGCGGATTCGGGTGACTTTATCAGACTTGCTTGCTCCTAGACAAACATGACATTTGTTTCCATAGTTTGGGACTCTGGGAATAAAATGGGCCATGTGCTTACAGAACACACGACTGTGCGGAACCAGGTTCCTTTTGCTTTATGAAAGCTGCTACTCTACAAAAAGATTTGGGTTTAGTAGTTTGTTTTAACCCTCTTTTGTATAAACACTGCAAGTCACAATCATTTCCTTTGTCGGTTTGGACATTGACAATTTTCTTCTCAAAGATTTTTGATTTCTGTTTACTTGTGGCTAAGTACAGAACACAAACTTAGTTTTCAGCCAGGAATCATCTTAAGCCTTTTAAAGAGTCGTTGCCGAATTACTAGAAAGCAAGGACTAAGAGCAAGTGCAGCGACTTGATGCCTCAGGTTCCCATCACGCTAAATTCTTTCCCATTCACGGTCCCTTAAAACGTTGCGTTTGATCTTCCCAGTGACTGTCTTTGGGAGCTGCTCAACAAATTCCACCTAAGCAACAAAAACACATGACGAGACAGTCAATTCTGTTTCGATTACCCCAACTGTCAGTACAATAGGAGAGCGCTTTCCTGAGACTCAGGCGTTGAGTTTCGGTCTGGGGGTTACCTTAGCCTAAGCTCACTGAATGTCACGGCCAGTGAAAATTCATTTTAGAGAGTTTGAAGAGTCTTTAAAAAGACTCTACAAAAAGATTTGGGTTTAGTAGTTTGTTTTAACCCCCTTTTGTATTTGTCTGTCTTTGTAAGACCTGAGTGTGACGAGCTGTTCTCCCCTGGCTGGAAAGTACTGTATTCTGTCGGACTGCATTTGTTCATTGAATGAGTTGTTTTCAGGTTTACAAATGTTTATGTTCACCGACATTTGAGCATGTTACTTACAGATGATGAGATTTCAGGGGTGGAATTCAGTGCTTTTTGTTGTTAAATTTTGTTTAAAAACATTGTGTCAGTTTCAAAAAAAAAAGTCCAGTTCAGTGTTATGGTTCAGTAAATTTGCTTCGCTTCATGGAAGAAAAGTGTTAAACTTGGTATTACAAAATATATTTCTCTAAAGTTAAACATACCTTCTAAATGTTATTTTTACTTGTATTTTGCTTTTGCTATGGCCAAATATTGAGCTTGTTTCTCAGAGTTTCTGATTTTTTTCATTAGAATCAAAATAAATTTGTTTCTTAAAGATTGGTGTTCTGTACTCTTTTCCTGCCTCTTGGTAATACAATCTCTTGCTTGATAGTGAATACATGTATCCTAAAAATGTTTAAATATCAAGTGATGCATGAAAGTCATGACATTATCCTAAAAAGTAAATACACAAAAATTTTAACTGCTCTCGAATAATTACTCTAAAGTGGTCCAAGCTTCAGATATTTTACAGTGAATTTGCTTCAAAATGAGTGAAAGGACTTAATGAAATTCACTTAATGGCTTTTGAGTTGTTTCTCATTTTAACATTAATATTTGATCCCACCTTAAAGAATTAGTAATATATAAAAATGTTCAGCAGAATTCTCTCTTGAACATTTCTCAGTTTCAATCTTTATTTTGAGTTAATCACACACAAGAGAAATGTGTTGTCCACTGTGCATTTCCAAACTTATTTGACCCCTGCAATTTTAAACGCTACAAGTCACAATCATTTCCTTTGTCGGTTTGGACATTGACAATTCTCTTCTCAAAGATTTTAGATTTCTGTTTACTTGTGGCTAAGTACAGAACACAAACTTAGTTTTCAGCCAGGAATCATCTTAAGCCTTTTAAAGAGTCGTTGCCGAATTACGAGAAAGCAAGGACTAAGAGCAAGTGCAGCGACTTGATGCCTCAGGTTCCCATCACGCTAAATTCTTCCCCATTCACGGTCCCTTAAAACGTTGCGTTTGATCTTCCCAGTGACTGTCTTTGGGAGCTGCTCAACAAATTCCACCTAAGCAACAAAAACATATGACGAGACAGTCAATTCTGTTTCGATTACCCCAACTGTCAGTACAATAGGAGAGCGCTTTCCTGAGACTCAGGCGTTGAGTTTCGGTCCGGGGTTACCTTAGCCTAAGCTCACTGAATGTTTTTGGACAGCAGAGACTTGCGTTTGTACAGATGACAGCGGGGCTTCCTCATCCTGGTTTTTAGTGCCGATCCACCTGTATGCTTTCTTAGAAGACGAATCCATTGCTTCCCCCCATTTCAAACTAGACCTTGGCCTCTAATCCCCCCAGGGAAATAGCCACATGTAAATGCCCAGAGAATGGTAATTCTTGGGTTTTGAGCTTCTAAGAGCTGGGTCCTGGAGGTTCTGTGGAGGATTTTTTGGAGGTGATTTTGAGTATACGTAATTTTCTCCTTATGCTTTGACTTGATGGTAAAAGACCGTTTCCTCAAGATGAGACTTAACAGTATTTTAAAACATCCTCTACCCTTTTTGAAAGTCACCTGGTCACTGATTCAGAGAATTTAAGGGAGAAAATTTAACTAGTTAGGTTGAAATTAACCATCTTTTAGCCGATGATGCCACTTGAAATGGAATTCTTATGTCACCAACCAGCAGGATTCCAGGGTAGAAGAACATGCAGTACTGTTCGTGTCTTATAAAGAGTTTTTCTTAAATCCTCCCTTGAAGTTCGCAAGAAAGATTCCACAGTTTGCATAAATTATCAAGTGACCGAATTTAAGTCACTCGATAATTTGGTTACTTGATAATTAAAGGCATGTGCTTTGAATGAATAAGGGCCCAAGAGTGCTATGGTAGATGAATCAGGTACGGTCTTTTTACTAGAAACGGTCTGCCACCATTTTTTTTTTTTCACAGAATGGGACTGATTAGTCCTATAAGGATCTTTAGTTATTCAGTTTTGCAGAGCTAATCAAAACTTGTGGTTTATCAAGCAATCGTACTGTCCCGATATAAAATATTTTAACGCAGAATTCTTAGGGCTAAACAAGTTGAAATAGGTGTCTTCTACTTATATAATAAGCTACCCTAAAGTCACAAGCTAATGACACTTATACGCTTCCTAGCTTAGACCCTTCTCGGTAACATACACTTAACTTTTGGGCGAAATACTTGCCTTTCTTGGGTACTTGTAAGGTGCAGTTGATTCTTTCACATGAGCCTGAAGTTCAGGAATTAATTTCTCTGGGTTGGATGATTTAAAAGACGCAGATAAGACAACAAAAGCTTTCACCACCTGCAGGAGGAAAGTCAGTTCACATGGAGGTTTGTTTTTCAGACCCAGCAGGAGTTTGGAAGGAAATGCTGAACCCGGGTACTTATTTCTTAACAGCAGCTTGAGTGATGAATGCAAATGCCACAGATCACCTCTGAACAACGCTTGGATCCAGCAAATGAGGTTTTGAGACCTAACTCCAGGTCAGTTGCTTGTGGTGTGAGGGGTGCAGGTGGCCACTTCCTCCAACAAACCCAGACTCTTAGAAGCTTACAGTAAGGGTACAAACAGAGGTTGTAGAGAGTGCTGGTTTGGAAGGGGCTTGGGGAGCACTAAGGAGGGCTCGTGTGCCCCGGGAGATGGAATCTCGGGATGGATCGATCTAAGGCGGAAAGGTCTTTCTTGCCTGATAGTTTTTGCTTGTCTTCGTAATTGTATTTAAAACCCACCACTGAGATAATTACTGAGTTTGTAAGTGTAGATTTAAGTAGTAATCACTCATACATTGATTCTAATTGGTGTTCCCTTCTGCTGATCGGCCGAAATCAATTATATTGAGAGAAGGAGAATATGGTGTCAGGGGCAAAATACTTTGGAGGCTGGGATCGTTGGGTGTGGCATTGGAACGGGAAGGATGAGTACGGGACCCAGAGTGTCACTGCAGAGGGTCCCTGGTGTGTGAGCACGGGGCAGAGACAGAGATGTGGGACGCCGCCGTCAGGTGAAGTGTTTTGAAATTTCGCCTCTTCGTGAGTCTGCAGGAAACGTCCACGGGGAAAGGAGTCTCCTCCCCGCAAATGACACGGCTTCCCCCGGAGCTCCTGCTCCTGCTGCCGTTCCCCTTCCACTGTGTCCTGAGTAGGCTTGGGGCTTGTTTGGGACCCCGGACGCAGTCTCCTGTTTGCCTCGTGTCTGTGAGCACATTGACTGAGTTCCGTGCCAATCGTGCACAGAGTGCAGTCTGCAGCTCTTTGCTTGGGCGGAATCGATTGCCCCTTTCGAGTCACAGCACCGCGATTTTCCTGTGGGGAGGACCCTAACTTCTCTCTGGTGGGGTGACCACTACCTCCTACCTCCCGTGACCGGCATGGGCCCCAGGGCTGGCCCGTCGGCCTGCACCGGACCATCGTGGTTAAGGTGTGGTCCGTGATCAGCACAGGCCATTGTGGGAGTGGCTGGAAGCTGCTGGAAAGCTTGCCGTGTCCTTCCCTGGGGCCCGTAAGCTCTGCAGGTCCACAGTTGGTGCCTGTCAAGTAGGAAGAACCTGCCCACGTGGAGGTGACATAAGGAAGGACTGCGCCCAGAAATGGAGAGAGACTTTGCCGACTTCACGCGAACCCGTGGACGGAGCTGTACCCAAAGCCCTCACCTACGTGTGAGCCAATATGGTCATTTGTGTTTGACCCTAAGTCACTTTGGGTTGAATTTTTGTCACTTGTGACCCCTAGGACCCTAACATCCCCTCTGGGACACGATGCCTTTGTGAAGTCGAAGCCTCGTGCACATCTCGGCCACACGTGAGACTCACGGGAATTGCAAGACGCTTTAGAGTGGTCGAGGGGACAGAACGTGAACACGCGAAGTCGCCACGTTAGTCGGGGGCATGGGCCGTACCTCCCCTCTGACCGGGTCTGGGCTGCTGACGACGGCCGTTTCGACGACCGCCGGGTGCTCCATGAGCGCGTTCTCCACCTCGAACGGCCCGATGCGGTACCTGGAGGGCGACAGCGGGCCTCAGGTCACGACGCCGCCTGAGGACCTCTCCCCCCGGCCAAGGGTCACCTCCCAGCAGGGCAAACGTGCGGACCCGGAGGTTATGATGACGTCATCCGCGCGGCCGACAAACCAGAAGTACCCGTCGCTGTCCATCCTGCCTCTGTCCCCGGTGAGATAAAAGTTTCCTCTCATCGTGGCGGCAGTTTTCTCCGGATTGTCCTAGGGATCGAAGATGGCGTGGGGGATTAATTTGGTCGAAACGGCAACGGGGGTTGTGGCACCCAGGGACGGACTGGTGCACTGCACATTCTATTTCTAACTGAATTTTTATAGCAGGTAGTTCCTGGGACAGAATACAAAAGGCCTGGGAGGATAATAAAAAGCAGGACCTATACAACTCCCTCTCCCTGGTGGCTTGTCCAGTCGTGCTCCCTGGGGACGAGCCCTGCAATCGCTTTCATGCACATAGAAATTTATCGTCACAAGGTTTAAGGGACAGATGATCTCGCCCCTTTACTGTTGAGGAACCAGAGTGAAATTTTGTGACTCGTCCCAGGGCACGTCGCCAAACATGGCGCATGTGAGATTCACCCCGAGCCCGTGTGACTCCCTGTACCCCCTTTTCTGTGAGAGTGTGAATAGCGTGTTCTCCACTCCCGTACCTCGTATTTAGAGAAGAGGTAGAAGGGCCGTGGAGACGTCAGTCTGATGGCAATCTCTCCCTCTTTGCCAGGTGGCAAGGTGTCGCCATTCTCATCTATAATCTAGAATGAAAGAAACAATCCGGTTCTTCAAGTTTTCTTTTCACAAAACGAACGTGGGTCGGGAAGGGTTGTATCATGAACAGCAGAAAAGCCCCAAACTCTGTCTTCTTCAGTGAGGCGATCAGACGTAACCCACCTGGACGTCGTGGGGTGGAAGTCCCTTCCCCATCGAGCCTGGTTTAATCTTTTGTCCTCTGCGATTGGCACAAATGACTCCCTATTGGGAAGACATGTTTTCTGTGAGTGTGTAAAAATTCATTTTCAGTAGCTATGTATATCATGACAGTGAATCTTAGGATGCAGTTTTGACTGATTTTCCCAGTCTATAAGCTCATACTCTGAAATCTATAATTTTAGACCAGTGATTCTCACACTTGAGGGTTCTCAGAATCACCTGGAGCGTTGTTAAACCCACATGCTGGGCCCCAGCCCGGAATTTCTAATTCAGTAGGTCTCGGGGAGTTGGGGAGGGGTGAGGGTCTGAGAATTTGCATTTCTACCGAATTCCCAGGTGCTGCCAACACTGCTGGATCCAGGACACGCTTTGAAACCCAACCCTTTATGATAAGGGGACAATTGAGAGCAGCACGGAGTTAGTGGCTTACGGAGGCCTCTCCACCCCGAGCACCTCTGAAACGTCCCCCGTGTGGGGAGAAGACAGGAAGACTACGGAATGATCATCGTTCCCCTTCGGCCACACCTAACGGTGACTCAGAGGTTTTGGTAACTGCTGGCAAGGTGAGGTGCCCCGGGACGCTCCCTAAAGCTTCAGAGCACAACAGGGACTCTCCTGGGGTGCAGTTGACAGTCCCAGTGTCGTGTGACAGTCCGGGGTTGAGGGCTGCCGGCCTGATCAACTTCAACGCCGCTGTTAAACCTACCGACTCCGTCTGTGCGTAGCCCTCGTACAGCTCCAGGCCCGTCTGCGTCTTCCACTGTTCGCCCACCTCAGGGTTCAGGGGCTCCCCTCCTGCCATGCAGTGGTGAAGCTTCTTGAATTTGTATCTGGAGAGACAGTGGGCTCTGGTTATTCCTGCAAATTGTTCCGTTGCCCCTGAAGGGTCCCTCTGTTGATCTCAAACTGGGGGGCAATTTTTCTCCCCCAAGGGACTTTTGATAATATCCAGAGACATTCTTGCCCCTCACGACTGGTGGAGAGAGAGGTTCTATTGGCACGTAGTAGGAAGAGGCCAGAGTGGAATGCTGGCCGACATCCTAGGGCGCACAGGACAGGCCCCGAGGGTAGATTCTCTGGTCCCATTAATGCTTTTGTTTGGCATTCAAAGGGAGGGTTCCGCCCAGGTACCTCTTGAGATCTTTCTGCACGAGCATCCGGTACACAGTGGGAGCACAGCACAGGGTCGTGATGGGGTACGTGCTAAGCGTCTGGAAGATGGAGAAAGACACGGATGTCAGAAGCGGTTCATTACAGGCCACGGTGAGAGCTGATGTCTGCGACCCCTCACTGTCTCATTTTCACGTGAGCCCATCTCATTGGAATAAGACAGCAAATATTTATTAGTTGTCGCCAGTGACTGTACGTCCACTGGGAATTTTCAATTATCAGGAAGAATAAGTGTATGTTACAGTCATAGACTTGCTCAGTCAAATTCAACAAAAAGCGAATTTCAATTTGAGAACCACTCCAAAGTATGAACCGGTTCATTCTACCCTGAGGCGGCAGATTACCTTTCGTGATGGAGTTTTAAGTAGTGACTACTGGGTAGTTAGTACCAGCTCTGCACCTGTAAGACAGCCCACCAAAGCCTTTCCAACACCATTTCTGTAAAAGATATCAGTCCTTTTGAGGGAATTGATGACGTGCATCAGAAAAGCATTTTTCTGGGCCTTTTCTTAATTGTTTAAGAATTACCAGGCTCATTACACTTCTAGTTCCTTAAAGCGAAGGTGTCTGAAATCTGGAGAAATACCGATGTTTTACAGATCCTCTTTCTGAGAGGTCCCACTGAGTCACGTAATGAACTGACAATTTGTGTTAAATTTAAGCATTTGAGAGAACACACTCCAGATGTGTGTCTAGGCGTCTGGATCATCATAAAGCAAGAGTGACTTTTGATCCTTAAGTGCGCATTGCTGCTGTGTGTGCTTCTGACCGTTTTTATTAAGTGTAGTGCTTGTCACTAAGATTAGTGTAAATCCAGAAATGTTTTTACAGTCCTGAAAATACACACATTGTCTCTGTAAAATAAGGATGTTCTTATTTAATATTACAGTTAGTAAGATATATATCATTGTATTAATATATCAATCATATTAATGATTACTCTATTATTAGCATTAAAATATCTTAATATAGTATTAAATAAGAATTATTGATATTAATAATCTTGATATAACATTAAGTAAGAATAGTAAAATAAGGATATATGTTAAATGTTTTATTTAACTATTATAAGGTATTTAATATTTTATAAAAAAGGATATTTTTCTGTTACAGATGTAAGTTTTGAAACTGCCAAGTCAACTTATCTACCGCAGGGCACTTTGTAACCCGTGTAGAGATTCCAGTTCTTATGTCACCCTACACTTCTGTTCAGACCTCAAGCCATCTCGTCAGACCTGTTTGCACAATCACAGGGTGTGTATAGCTTTTCCCCCCACACAGGTGTGCTGTGTATTTAAAAATGTGCACTTCTGTAAACCTCATAGATTTTTCATGCTTGGAAGATAATTACCCAAAGCATGCTTTTCTAAATGCTAAAGCTATACGATACCTCGGTCTAACTGTCTCTGGCAGAGAAGGAGGGACATGCCTGGTTTCTAGAAGAGTATTGGGTTCTGAGAATTAATGGTGAGAAGCTTGGGGTTGGGAGAAAAGTGGGACTCTGTGTTCGGTCCCCACAAAAGGGTTCAGATCTGACAGTGACTGTCTTTCTTTCGCTAATCAGAAACCATAGCTTTGTCTAGACTTGAGACTTCTAATTCGTTTTTGAGAATCAGAATCTTAAATGGCCACAGAGTTAGTGACATTAGCAAATCTTGAACAACAGAGGATGTCATGCTCGAGTGTGACAGGTGTTCCCTCTCCACTCAGTTAAATAAACTGAAAAACCAAGTCCCCAGAGGCTTTGCCTCTTGAAAAGGAGTGATTTCTGTAAGGCCAAGAAGCCCTGTATTCTAAGGAGTCCTTTTTCTGTGGTTTTGGGGGTGACGAGTTAGAGATGTAGTCAGACATCACAACTTACGTCTAGGAAGGTGTCAGCGTCAAACTGGGCCATCCGATGCACAAAGATACAGGCTCCATAAAGCCAGGGAGCGAACAAGCTGCCGATGGCGGCCTTGATCCAGCCAGTGTCGGACAGACTCCATATGATGTCTGAGGACTTCAGGTCTAGCCAATACCTGAATGATGTGGAGAAGTGACAAGACAGACCAAAACAGAACGGGAAAGCGAACAAGCTGGTATCTTTGAGGACTGGCCCGGGAGCCCAATGGCTACAGGGAGGGGCCAAAAGAAACCGCAAGGCAGGATAAGGGGTTCTCCCTTCCACTTTCGTAGAGGACTTTTTTCTAATTTCTAGGTAGTCTGGGAGTAGAGTGGGAGGCTGTGTTTGGCATAGTTTCCGGAATTTTTCCATCGATGCGACAAATATTTATTGAGCAAATGTTATATGCTAGGCACGGTGAGCAAAAGAACAGAGTTCTGCTCTTTTTAGGGAGCTAGATGGCGCATAAGCTCACAATAAAATGAGGAAATGCACAAATCAGTGTCGTAATTTCAAATAGCGGTACGTGCTCTAAGGACAATGAAACAGTGATGCGCTCGTTTTCGGATGTCTAGGAGGGCCTTTCCGAGTGGGTGAGTCTCCCTGGCGGTGAGGACAAGGAGTCAGATGTGCTCCTGTGGGGATCGAATCAAGTTCTTGCTGCATCAGTCAGCGAGACGGTGCCGTCTCCTGAGCGGGGGTTGGGCAGGGGCGTCAGAGCTCTGTTCTGGAGATGTCACATGGGCGCTACCCAACAGCCATCCGTGTAGAGGCGTTGACTAGGCACACATGTTGGCAGCTCAGAGAGGCGTTTAGCAAAGACAGGGTTCTTCTCCCTACCTTCCAGAGATGGTACACCCAATCCCGAGGCTGCTCTGTGAGTGCAAGGCCATCTTGGGAGAGCCGGTGGTCCCGCTGGTGAAATAAATGGCCATCGGTTCTTGACTTGCGGTCTCCACACAGCTGTGCTCTTCAGAGGCGGCTCTGGAAAACAGGACCCCCGAGGTGGTGGCCGCAGATGGCAGACAAGTTTAACTCTGATATTCCTCCCTTAGTTCTGCATGTCCACGCTCTTCATACTAGAAGGTCATTAATAGTGCAGAACCTAATCCAGAGCCTGCCTGAGAGGCATTTTTCACGAGCTCCTAAAGGAACTGGCAGGGCATTGCTAAGATTTAAGGGTTCATTTGTCTGCCTGCCTGTCTGTCTGTCTGTCTGTCTCTTTAAAGTCCATCTCTCTGTAGGCCAAATGGCACAATCTCTTTCAATAACAAATGGATGTGTATTTTATTTAATCTATGAATTTTTAAAAATTAGTACTGAATTTTTATAAGTGGTTCTGAACATCTCAGGAGCTTTTTATGATTTAAAGAAAGGTCTTTTGGCATTTGAATCAAACTTTGGATTACTCTTTATTCAGTATCTTCGCTATCACTGGCAGACACAGTCCCTTAGCAGATAGCATCCCTTTCGTCCTCCTTGCACTGATAAAACTGATTTTGTTCAGGTGTCAGGCAGCCATGTGTTTCAGGGTCAACTGTTCCCTGTACAGCTCTGGAGGTCAGGGGAGAGGCGTGGGGTGGGAAAGTGTAGCGACGAGAAGGGAAGTGTCCTTTTTACCAGGAGAAGAAAAGAGAAACATCAGTCTGGTCCATGATTTTGACCTTTCCTCCATCCTGTTACGAGTATTCTGGAGTGTGTTCATGGACTTCTATCCTTGGGAGGCAGAAGGAGGGTGAGAAGCCTTAAAATGAACTCCCTGGATAGAGACAGACTCTAATGATGTGACGCGAGACCTCACTCCTCCTGCGTGAGGGTTTCTCAAAGACTGGCCATCTGTTGGCAGCAATCGCTCTGCTTCCCTTAGTTTTCAGAGGAGCGCTCCGTGCGTTTCTGGAGTCAGACACTCCAAAGTTGATCGTTTGAAGTGGGGACTCCTCCTATCTTGAAAAATATGCCCCGCCTCCCCAACAAATGTTTAAATTTCATTTTGAAATTCACGGTCAGTTCAAAGTCCCTTTTGTCACTTTTGTGGTACCCTTAAGTTTTCTTGGGGACTCAGCAAAATGTGGTAGTTGTTTATGACAGCGAACCTCTGAAGTGGGGGTGCGTATAGCCCAGGGGGTTTGCAAAACAACTTGGATGCGGAAAAAATTAAAACCTCAAGTTACATGTATGCTTTTATTCATCCTTCAAAATGCCTATTTCTTATATTTGCGTAATGTTCAAAAGTACATGTATGTAATTTATAAAGAAATATACATGTATCCGAGGAGTGTGTTAAAAAATATTTTACCGATAGAGGAGCTTATTCAAATAACCTGGGAATCACCGCACTGCTGAATGACTGTATCTACTTGAAAATAATAATGACGATAATTATCATTACTGTAATATATATGGAGCGATTACTCTGCCAGGCATTATACTAAACATTTCACATTTGATTCTTCTCCAACTACACTATCCTTATCCCCATTTGAAGGAGAAGATACAGAGTTTCAGAGATGTCACTTGACCTACCCAAAGTTACACAGCTTATAAAAGGCAGGATTCATATGGGCCTTGGGAGAGAATTTGGGGATTGATCGATAGGATTTGGTTTACACTAATTAGTCAGATAAAATTTCATTCCAACAAAAAGAGAAAAACTGGTCTATTATTCAGAAGGCTTTTCATGTCCCCTTTCTATAAGCTTCTCTGGAAGAAGTTTTTTTTAAGACATAAGGTATTTAACAGCTGTATGAACAATAAAACCATTCATTACCATTTTTCTTCCCCTTTTATTTAGACTGCGGAAAGTACTTTCTCCCATATTAGCTTATTTTGTCATTAAATAACACTTGAGATATGCACAGTATAATGATCCCCATTTTACATATGAGGAAAACTGAGGCTAACCGATCTGTTTTGTTCGTTCGTTCATTCGGTAAATATTTCTTAAACACCAGCTATATGGTAGCAACTGCAGATGGAGTGATCAGCTACACAAACAGTGCCTCTGCCTTCTTGGAGCTTACCTGTTGGCAATCTTTTTCTGTAAAAGGCCAGATAATAAATATCTGAGGCTTTGTGTGCCTTCAGATGTCTGCTGCATCTACTCAACTCTGCTCTTATAAGAGGAAAGCAGCCATAGACAGTATGTAA
>NW_024356035.1:0-589 GCF_902729225.1 Pteropus medius | reverse complement strand
CACTTGGGTTGTGTTGAAATGGGAGGTGAGAAGTGGTCGGACCTGCCTGAGTGGATATCATTTCTGAGATGTCAAAAATGGGAGACAGGGAATCAGTACTGTCTTACGTGTGTGAATTATTTCGAGATGCCAGTATCCCCCCTCCCAACCTCTTCGTTAGTTCAACAAATAACTGTTGAGCACCTGTTAACTGTGCGTCAAGCACTCTGGCGGGTGCTGGGCATGCAGTGAGCACAGCCTTGTCCTCATAGAGCGTCTCTCTTATACCACACATGCTCCCCAAAGAGTTCTTATCACAAGAACACAGACCAAGAGACCGATGAAAATGGAACCCCCCAAATTGGCACATTTCTTAATTTTATTTAGGCCCAGAAATTAATAATGTCTTTTAATCCCCTATCCTAGAGGAATCAAGGAGCCACCGATGGGAACATAAATAGCAAAAGGATGTGCTGGCTGGCTTTGCTACCTTGACTCAATAAGTATCGGAAAAATTAAGCAAGGCAATGAATTTATTTGGGAGAGTGGAAATGAAATCTTAGTTAATATTTAAAAAGGAGTCACTTGTTGCCCATAGCCTGAAAGTTAT
>NW_024356034.1:0-16156 GCF_902729225.1 Pteropus medius | reverse complement strand
CCCAAGGCCCCGGGAGGGCTGTGCATTTGCCTTAAGTGAGCCTTTTCTCGGAAGTCTGCGATTCTGGCTCGAAATGGACGTCACCAGAGAGCTTTTTGCCAAAGCTACCATATACATATATATGCATATATATGTTCATCTATATGCATATATATGTATATGGTGGATTTTCGAAGGAAACCTGCCTGGACCCCTGCTCTACCACAGAAGACAGGCCCCTCCTCTCACCTCCACCTCCCCGCAGTGTGGACACCGGGCGTTCCAGAGCCACAATTCAGCATGATCTCTTTTCATCCCAGAGGCCCCGGGGCTCTTCCTAAGGCCTCGGCTCCTTCCCGCTTTCCGCAGTGGAAATCAGACTTCAGGACGGAAGCAGACACCTCCCTCGCCCTCACCTTTCTGCTGGGATGGTCGTGATGGTCCCCGTGGACGCATTCAAAATGAAGAAATGAAAGGCTCAGAGAGCTGATCGCAAAGCTCCTAAGGCACGGAGGCCGAATTCAGACCCACAGCTGTCTGCAGTGTCTCCCAGCTGACCTCTTTCCAGCGGGTGACGGCCCCCATGGACGGAGGGGCCAAAGCATCCCTGGCTACGCTGTCTGTGGTGGCCGTGAACCCTGCAAGAGGATACAGAGACGAATGAGACGTAGTTTGTACCTCTAGGAGCTCAAAGTGTCAGTGAGTGCTCCTCCAACTTCGCTACCCCAGTACCCGCAGATGACCGAGCATCGCCCACAGAGCCCCAAGGCCCCGGGAGGGCTGTGCATTTGCCAAGTGAGCCTTTTCTCGGAAGTCTGCGATTCTGGCTCGAAATGGACGTCACCAGAGAGCTTTTTGCCAAAGCTACCATATACATATATATGCATATATATGTTCATCTATATGCATATATATGTATATGGTGGATTTTCGAAGGAAACCTGCCTGGACCCTGCTCTACCACAGAAGACAGGCCGCTCCTCGCACCTCCACCTCCCCGCAGTGTGGACACCGGGCGTTCCAGAGCCACAATTCAGCATGATCTCTTTTCATCCCAGAGGCCCCGGGGCTCCTTCCTAAGGCCTCGGCTCCTTCCCGCTTTCCGCAGTGCAAATCAGACTTCAGGACGGAAGCAGACACCTCCCTCTCCCTCACCTTTCAGCCTGGGATGGTCGTAATGGTACCCGTGGACGCATTCAAATGAAGAAATGAAAGGATCAAAGAGCTGATCGCAAAGCTCCCAAGGCACGGAGGCCAAATTCAGACCCACAGCTGTCTGCAGTGTCTCCCAACTGAACTCTTTCCAGCGGGTGACGGCCGCCATGACGGAGGGCCAAAGCATCCCCGGGTACGCTGTCTGTGGGCTGCCCTGACCCCTGCAAGAGGATGCAGAGACGAATGACACGTAGTTTGTACCTCTAGGAGCTCAAAGTATCAGTGAGTGCTCCTCCAACTTCGCCACCCCAGTACCCGCAGATGACCGGGCATGGCCCACAGAGCCCCAAGGCCCCGGGAGGGCTGTGCGTTTGCCGCAAGTGAGCCTTTTCTCGGAAGTCTGCGATTCTGGCTCAAAATGGACGTCACCAGAGAGCTTTTTGCCAAAGCTACCATATACATATATATGCATATATATGTTCATCTATATGCATATATATGTATATGGTGGATTTTCGAAGAAAACCTGCCTGGACCCCTGCTCTACCACAGGAGACAGGCCCCTCCTCGCACCTCCACCTCCCCGCAGTGTGGACACCGGGCGTTCCAGAGCCACAATTCAGCATGATCTCTTTTCATCCCAGAGGCCCCGGGGCTCCTTCCTAAGGCCTCGGCTCCTTCCCGCTTTCCGCAGTGGAAATCAGACCTCAGGACGGAAGCAGACACCTCCCTCGCCCTCACCTTTCTGCCTGGGATGGTCGTGATGGTCCCCGTGGACGCATTCAAAATGAAGAAATGAAAGGCTCAGAGAGCTGATCGCAAAGCTCCTAAGGCACGGAGGCCGAATTCAGACCCACAGCTGTCTGCAGTGCCTCCCAGCTGACCTCTTTCCAGCGGGTGACGGCCCCATGGACGGAGGGGCCAAAGCATCCCTGGCTACGCTGTCTGTGGGTGGCCGTGAACCCTGCAAGAGGATACAGAGACGAATGAGACGTGGTTTGTACCTCTAGGAGCTCAAAGTGTCAGTGAGTGCTCCTCCAACTTCGCTACCCCAGTACCCGCAGATGACCGAGCATCGCCCACAGAGCCCCAAGGCCCCGGGAGGGCAGTGCATTTGCCGCAAGTGAGCGTTTTCTCGGAAGTCTGCGATTCTGGCTCAAAATGGACGTCACCAGAGAGCTTTTTTGCCAAAGCTACCATATACATATATATGCATATATATGTTCATCTATCTGCATATATGTATATGGTGGATTTTCGAAGGAAACCTCCGTGGACCCCTGGTCTACCACAGAAGACAGGCCGCTCCTAGCACCTCCACCTCCCCGCAGTGTGGACACCGGGCGTTCCAGAGCCACAATGCATCATGATCTCTTTTCATCCCAGAGGCCCGGGGCTCCTTCCTAAGGCCTCGGCTCCTTCCCACTTTCCGCAGTGGAAATCAGACTTCAGGACGGAAGCAGACACCTCCCTCGCCCTCACCTTTCTGCCTGGGATGGTCGTGATGGTCCCAGTGGACGCATTCAAAATGAAGAAATGAAAGGCTCAGAGAGCTGATCGCAAAGCTCCTAAGGCACGGAGCCGAATTCAGACCCACAGCTGTCTGCGGTGTCTCCCAGCTGACCTCTTTCCAGCGGGTGACGGCCCCCATGGACGGAGGGGCCAAAGCATCCCTGGCTACGCTGTCTGTGGGTGGCCGTGAACCCTGCAAGAGGATACAGAGAAGAATGAGACGTAGTTTGTAACTCTAGGAGCTCAAAGTGTCAGTGAGTGCTCCTCCAACTTCGCTACCCCAGTACCCGCAGATGACCGAGCATCGCCCACAGAGCCCCAAGGCCCCGGGAGGCTGTGCATTTGCCGCAAGTGAGCCTTTTCTCGGAAGTCTGCGATTCTGGCTCGAAATGGACGTCACCAGAGAGCTTTTTGCCAAAGCTACCATATACATATATATGCATATATATGTTCATCTATATGCATATATATGTATATGGTGGATTTTCGAAGGAAACCTGCGTGGACCCCTGCTCTACCACAGAAGACAGGCCGCTCTCGCACCTCCACCTCCCCGCAGTGTGGACACCGGGCGTTCCAGAGCCACAATTCAGCATGATCTCTTTTCATCCCAGAGGCCCCGGGGCTCCTTCCTAAGGCCTCGGCTCCTTCCCGCTTTCCGCAGTGGAAATCAGACTTCAGGACGGAAGCAGACACCTCCCTAGCCCTCACCTTTCTGCCCTGGATGGTCGTGATGGTCCCCGTGGACGCATTCAAAATGAAGAAATGAAAGGCTCAGAGAGCTGATCGCAAAGCTCCTAAGGCACGGAGGCCGAATTCAGACCCACAGCTGTCTGCAGTGTCTCCCAGCTGACCTCTTTCCAGCGGGTGACGGCCCCCATGGACGGAGGGGCCAAAGCATCCCTGACTACGCTGTCTGTGGGTGGCCGTGAACCCTGCAAGAGGATACAGAGACGAATGAGACGTTGTTTGTACCTCTAGGAGCTCAAAGTGTCACTGAGTGCTCCTCCAACTTCGCTACCCCAGTACCCGCAGATGACCGAGCATCGCCCACAGAGCCCCAAGGCCCCGGGAGGGCTGTGCATTTGCCGCAAGTGAGCCTTTTCTCGGAAGTCTCTGATTCTGGCTCGAAATGGACGTCACCAGAGAGCTTTTTGCCAAAGCTACCATATACATATATATGCATATATATGTTCATCTATATGCATATATATGTATATGGTGGATTTTCGAAGGAAACCTGCCTGGACCCCTGCTCTACCACAGAAGACAGGCCGCTCCTCGCACCTCCACCTCCCGCAGTGTGGACACCGGGCGTTCCAGAGCCACAATTCAGCATGATCTCTTTTCATCCAGAGGCCCCGGGGCTCCTTCCTAAGGCCTCGGCTCCTTCCCGCTTTCCGCATTGGAAATCAGACTTCAGGACGGAAGCAGACACCTCCCTCTCCCTCACCTTTCTGCCTGGGATGGTCGTAATGGTCCCCGTGGACGCATTCAAAATGAAGAAATGAGAGGCTCAAAGAGCTGATCGCAAAGCTCCAAAGGCACGGAGGCCGAATTCAGACCCACAGCTGTCTGCAGTCTCCCAACTGAACTCTTTCCAGCGGGTGACGGCCGCCATGGACGCAGGGGCCAAAGCATCTCTGTCCTTCCTGTCTGTGGTGGCGTGAATGGTCCCACACAAGAGGATACAGAGACTAGGAGTAGTCGTACTTTGTGCCTCTGTGTCAGTGAGTGCTCCTCCAACTTCGCTACCCCAGTACCCGCAGATGACCGAGCATCGCCCACAGAGCCCCAAGGCCCCGGGAGGGCTGTGCATTTGCCGCAAGTGAGCCTTTCTCGGAAGTCTGCGATTCTGGCTCGAAATGGACGTCACCAGAGAGCTTTTTGCCAAAGCTACCATATACATATATATGCATATATATGTTCATCTATATGCATATATATGTATATGGTGGATTTTCGAAGGAAACCTGCGTGGACCCCTGCTCACCACAGAAGACAGGCCGCTCCTCGCACCTCCACCTCCCCGCAGTGTGGACACCGGGCGTTCCACAGCCACAATTCAGCATGATCTCTTTTCATCCCAGAGGCCCCGGGCTCCTTCCTAAGGCCTCGGCTCCTTCCCGCTTTCCGCAGTGGAAATCAGACTTCAGGACGGAAGCAGACACCTCCCACGCCCTCACCTTTCTGCCTGGGATGGTCGCGATGGTCCCCGTGGACGCATTCAAAATGAAGAAATGAAAGGCTCAGAGAGCTGATCGCAAAGCTCCTAAGGCACGGAGGCCCAATTCAGACCCACAGCTGTCTGCAGTGTCTCCCAGCTGACCTCTTTCCAGCGGGTGACGGCCCCCATGGACGGAGGGGCCAAAGCATCCCTGGCTACGCTGTCTGTGGGTGGCCGTGAACCCTGCAAGAGGATACAGAGACGAATGAGACGTAGTTTGTGCCTCTAGGAGCTCAAAGTGTCAGTGAGTGCTCCTCCAACTTCGCTACCCCAGTACCCGCAGATGACCGAGCATCGCCCACAGAGCCCCAAGGCCCCGGGAGGGCTGTGCATTTGCCGCAAGTGAGCCTTTTCTCGGAAGTCTGCGATTCTGGCTCGAAATGGACGTCACCAGAGAGCTTTTTTGCCAAAGCTACCATATACATATATATGCATATATATGTTCATCTATATGCATATATATGTATATGGTGGATTTTCGAAGGAAACCTGCGTGGACCCCCGCTCTACCACAGAAGACAGGCCGCTCCTCGCACCTCCACCTCCCCGCAGTGTGGACACCGGGCGTTCCAGAGCCACAATTCAGCATGATCTCTTTTCATCCCAGAGCCCCCGGGGCTCCTTCCTAAGGCCTCGGCTCCTTCCCGCTTTCCGCAGTGGAAATCAGACTTCAGGACGGAAGCAGACACCTCCCTCGCCCTCACCTTTCTGCCTGGGATGGTCGTGATGGTCCCCGTGGACGCATTCAAAATGAAGAAATGAAAGGCTCAGAGAGCTGATCGCAAAACTCCTAAGGCACGGAGGCCGAATTCAGACCCACAGCTGTCTGCAGTGTCTCCCAGCTGACCTCTTTCCAGCAGGTGACGGCCCCCATGGACGGAGGGGCCAAAGCATCCCTGGCTACGCAGTCTGTGGGTGGCCGTGAACCCTGCAAGAGGATACAGAGACGAATGAGACGTACTTTGTACCTCTAGGAGCTCAAAGTGTCAGTGAGTGCTCCTCCAACTTCGCTACCCCAGTACCCGCAGATGACCGAGCATCGCCCACAGAGCCCCCAGGCCCCGGGAGGGCTGTGCATTTGCCGCAAGTGAGCCTTTTCTCGGAAGTCTGCGATTCTGGCTCGAAATGGACGTCACCAGAGAGCTTTTTGCCAAAGCTACCATATACATATATATGCATATATATGTTCATCTATATGCATATATATGTATATGGTGGATTTTCGAAGGAAACCTGCGTGGACCCCTGCTCTACCACAGAAGACAGGCCGCTCCTCGCACCTCCACCTCCCCGCAGTGTGGACACCGGGCGTTCCAGAGCCACAATTCAGCATGATCTCTTTTCATCCCAGAGGCCCCGGGGCTCCTTCCTAAGGCCTCGGCTCCTTCCCGCTTTCCGCAGTGGAAATCAGACTTCAGGACGGAAGCAGACACCTCCCTCGCCCTCACCTTTCTGCCTGGGATGGTCGTGATGGTCCCCGTGGACGCATTCAAAATGAAGAAATGAAAGGCTCAGAGAGCTGATCGCAAAGCTCCTAAGGCACGGAGGCCGAATTCAGACCCACAGCTGTCTGCGGTGTCTCCCAGCTGACCTCTTTCCAGCGGGTGACGGCCCCCATGGACGGAGGGGCCAAAGCATCCCTGGCTACGCTGTCTGTGGGTGGCCGTGAACCCTGCAAGAGGATACAGAGACGAATGAGACGTAGTTTGTACCTCTAGGAGCTCAAAGTGTCAGTGAGTGCTCCTCCAACTTCGCTACCCCAGTACCCGCAGATGACCGAGCATCGCCCACAGAGCCCCAAGGCCCCGGGAGGGCTGTGCATTTGCCGCAAGTGAGCCTTTT
The DNA here is from genome assembly GCF_902729225.1 of Pteropus medius. Classification (NCBI taxonomy): domain Eukaryota; kingdom Metazoa; phylum Chordata; class Mammalia; order Chiroptera; family Pteropodidae; genus Pteropus; species Pteropus medius. Next base: position 9,441 of record NW_024356034.1, on the reverse strand, counting down.
CTCGGAAGTCTGCGATTCTGGCTCGAAATGGACGTCACCAGAGAGCTTTTTGCCAAAGCTACCATATACATATATATGCATATATATGTTCATCTATATGCATATATATGTATATGGTGGATTTTCGAAGGAAACCTGCGTGGACCCCTGCTCTACCACAGAAGACAGGCCGCTCCTCGCACCTCCACCTCCCCGCAGTGTGGACACCGGGCGTTCCAGAGCCACAATTCAGCATGATCTCTTTTCATCCCAGAGGCCCCGGGGCTCCTTCCTAAGGCCTCGGCTCCTTCCCGCTTTCCGCAGTGGAAATCAGACTTCAGGACGGAAGCAGACACCTCCCTCGCCCTCACCTTTCTGCCTGGGATGGTCCTGATGGTCCCCGTGGGCGCATTCAAAATGAAGAAATGAAAGGCTCAGAGAGCTGATCGCAAAGCTCCTAAGGCACGGAGGCCGAATTCAGACCCACAGCTGTCTGCGGTGTCTCCCAGCTGACCTCTTTCCAGCGGGTGACGGCCCCCATGGACGGAGGGGCCAAAGCATCCCTGGCTACGCTGTCTGTGGGTGGCCGTGAACCCTGCAAGAGGATACAGAGACGAATGAGACGTAGTTTGTACCTCTAGGAGCTCAAAGTGTCAGGGAGTGCTCCTCCAACTTCGCTACCCCAGTACCCGCAGATGACCGAGCATCGCCCACAGAGCCCCAAGGCCCCGGGAGGGCTGTGCATTTGCCGCAAGTGAGCCTTTTCTCGGAAGTCTGCGATTCTGGCTCGAAATGGACGTCACCAGAGAGCTTTTTGCCAAAGCTACCATATACATATATATGCATATATATGTTCATCTATATGCATATATATGTATATGGTGGATTTTCGAAGGAAACCTGCGTGGACCCCTGCTCTACCACAGAAGACAGGCCGCTCCTCGCACCTCCACCTCCCCGCAGTGTGGACACCGGGCGTTCCAGAGCCACAATTCAGCATGATCTCTTTTCATCCCAGAGGCCCCGGGGCTCCTTCCTAAGGCCTCGGCTCCTTCCCGCTTTCCGCAGTGGAAATCAGACTTCAGGACGGAAGCAGACACCTCCCTCGCCCTCACCTTTCTGCCTGGGATGGTCGTGATGGTCCCCGTGGACACATTCAAAATGAAGAAATGAAAGGCTCAGAGAGCTGATCGCAAAGCTCCTAAGGCACGGAGGCCGAATTCAGACCCACAGCTGTCTGCAGTGTCTCCCAGCTGACCTCTTTCCAGCGGGTGACGGCCCCCATGGACGGAGGGGCCAAAGCATCCCTGGCTTCGCTGTCTGTGGGTGGCCGTGAACCCTGCAAGAGGATACAGAGACGAATGAGACGTAGTTTGTACCTCTGGGAGCTCAAAGTGTCAGTGAGTGCTCCTCCAACTTCGCTACCCCAGTACCCGCAGATGACCGAGCATCGCCCACAGAGCCCCAAGGCCCCGGGAGGGCTGTGCCTTAGCCGCAAGTGAGCCTTTTCTCGGAAGTCTGCGATTCTGGCTCGAAATGGACATCACCAGAGAGCTTTTTGCCAAAGCTACCATATACATATATATGCATATATATGTTCATCTATATGCATATATATGTATATGGTGGATTTCAGAAGGAAACCTGCCTGGACCCCTGCTCTACCACAGAAGACAGGCCGCTCCTCGCACCTCCACCTCCCCGCAGTGTGGACACCGGGCGTTCCAGAGCCACAATTCAGCATGATCTCTTTTCATCCCAGGGCCCCGGGGCTCCTTCCTAAGGCCTCGGCTCCTTCCCGCTTTCCGCAGTGGAAATCAGACTTCAGGACGGAAGCAGACACCTCCTCGCCCTCACCTTTCTGCCTGGGATGGTCGCGATGGTCCCCGTGGACGCATTCAAAATGAAGAAATGAAAGGCTCAGAGAGCTGATCGCAAAGCTCCTAAGGCACGGAGGCCAATTCAGACCCACAGCTGTCTGCAGTGTCTCCCAGCTGACCTCTTTCCAGCGGGTGACGGCCCCCATGGACGGAGGGGCCAAAGCATCCCTGGCTACGCTGTCTGTGGGTGGCCGTGAACCCTGCAAGAGGATACAGAGACGAATGAGACGTAGTTTGTACCTCTAGGAGCTCAAGTGTCAGTGAGTGCTCCTCCAACTTCGGTACCCCAGTACCCGCAGATGACCGAGCATCGCCCACAGAGCCCCAAGGCCCCGGGAGGGCTGTGCATTTGCCGCAAGTGAGCCTTTTCTCGGAAGTCTGCGATCTGGCTCGAAATGGACGTCACCAGAGAACTTTTTGCCAAAGCTACCATATACATATATATGCATATATATGTTCATCTATATGCATATATATGTATATGGTGGATTTCGAAGGAAACCTGCCTGGACCCCTGCTCTACCACAGAAGACAGGCCGCTCCTCGCACCTCCACCTCCCCGCAGTGTGGACACCGGGCGTTCCAGAGCCACAATTCAGCATGATCTCTTTTCATCCCAGAGGCCCGGGGCTCCTTCCTAAGGCCTCGGCTCCTTCCCGCTTTCCGCAGTGGAAATCAGACTTCAGGACAGAAGCAGACACCTCCCTCGCCCTCACCTTTCTGCCTGGGATGGTCATGATGGTCCCCGTGGACGCATTCAAAATGAAGAAATGAAAGGCTCAGAGAGCTGATCGCAAAGCTCCTAAGGCACGGAGGCCGAATTCAGACCCACAGCTGTCTGCAGTGTCTCCCCACTCACCTCTTTCCAGCGGGTGACGGCCGCCATGGACGGAGGGGCCAAAGCATCCCTGGGTACGCTGTCTGTGGGTGGCCCTGAACCCTGCAAGAGGATACAGAGACGAATGAGACGTAGTTTGTACCTCTAGGAGCTCAAAGTGTCAGTGATTGCTCCTCCAACTTCGCTACCCCAGTACCCGCAGATGACCGAGCATCGCCCACAGAGCCCCAAGGCCCCGGGAGGGCTGTGCATTTGCCGCAAGTGAGCCTTTTCTCGGAAGTCTGCGATTCTGGCTCGAAATGGACGTCACCAGAGAGCTTTTTGCCAAAGCTACCATATACATATATATGCATATATATGTTCATCTATATGCATATATATGTATATGGTGGATTTTGAAGGAAACCTGCCTGGACCCCTGCTCTACCACAGAAGACAGGCCGCTCCTCGCACCTCCACCTCCCCGCAGTGTGGACACCGGGCGTTCAGAGCCACAATTCAGCATGATCTCTTTTCATCCCAGAGGCCCCGGGGCTCCTTCCTAAGGCCTCGGCTCCTTCCCGCTTTCCGCAGTGGAAATCAGACTTCAGGACGGAAGCAGACACCTCCCTCTCCCTCCTCTTTCTGCCTGGGATGGTCGTAATGGTCCCCGTGGACGCATTCAAAATGAAGAAATGAAAGGCTCAAAGAGCTGATCGCAAAGCTCCTAAGGCACGGAGGCCAAATTCAGACCCACAGCTGTCTGCAGTGCCTCCCAACTGAACTCTTTCCAGCGGGTGACGGCCGCCATGGACGGAGGGGCCAAGCATCCCAGGGTACGCTGTCTGTGGGCGGCCCTGACCCCTGCAAGAGGATGCAGAGACGAATGACACGTAGTTTGTACCTCTAGGAGCTCAAAGTGTCAGTGAGTGCTCCTCCAACTTCGGTACCCCAGTCTCCGCAGAAGACCGAGCATCGCCCACAGAGCCCCAAGGCCCCGGAGGGCTGTGCATTTGCCGCAAGTGAGCCTTTTCTCGGAAGTCTGCGATTCTGGCTCAAAATGGACGTCACCAGAGAGCTTTTTGCCAAAGCTACCATATACATATATATGCATATATATGTTCATCTATATGCATATATATGTATATGGTGGATTTTCGAAGAAACCTGCGTGGACCCCTGGTCTACCACAGAAGACAGGCCGCTCCTACCACCTCCACCTCCCCGCAGTGTGGACACCGGGCGTTCCAGAGCCACAATTCAGCATGATCTCTTTTCATCCCAGAGGCCCCGGGGCTCCTTCCTAAGGCCTCGGCTCCTTCCCGCTTTCCGCAGTGGAAATCAGACTTCAGGGCGGAAGCAGACACCTCCCTCGCCCTCACCTTTCTGCCTGGGATGGTCGTGATGGTCCCCGTGGACGCATTCCAAATGAAGAAATGAAAGGCTCAGAGAGCTGATGGCAAAGCTCCTAAGGCAAGGAGGCCGAATTCAGACCCACAGCTGTCTGCAGTGTCTCCCAGCTGACCTCTTTCCAGCGGGTGACGGCCCCCATGGACGGAGGGGCCAAAGCATCCCTGGCTACGCTGTCTGTGTGTGGCCGTGAACCCTGCAAGAGGATACAGAGACGAATGAGACATAGTTTGTACCTCTAGGAGCTCAAAGTGTCAGTGAGTGCTCCTCCAACTTCGCTACCCCAGTACCCGCAGATGACCGAGCATAGCCCACAGAGCCCCAAGGCCCCGGGAGGGCTGTGCATTTGCCGCAAGTGAGCCTTTTCTCGGAAGTCTGCGATTCTGGCTCGAAATGGACGTCACCAGAGAGCTTTTGCCAAAGCTACCATATACATATATATGCATATATATGTTCATCTATATGCATATATATGTATATGGTGGATTTTCGAAGGAAACCTGCGTGGACCCCTGCTCTACCACAGAAGACAGGCCGCTCCTCGCACCTCCACCTCCCCGCAGTGTGGACACGGGCGTTCCAGAGCCACAATTCAGCATGATCTCTTTTCATCCCAGAGGCCCCGGGGCTCCTTCCTAAGGCCTCGGCTCCTTCCCGCTTTCCGCAGTGGAAATCAGACTTCAGGACGGAAGCAGCCACCTCCCTCGCCCTCACCTTTCTGCCTGGGATGGTCGCGATGGTCCCCGTGGACGCATTCAAAATGAAGAAATGAAAGGCTCAAAGAGCTGATCACAAAGCTCCTAAGGCACGGAGGCCGAATTCAGACCCACAGCTGTCTGCAGTGTCTCCCAACTGAACTCTTTCCAGCGGGTGACGGCCGCCATGGACGCAGGGGCCAAAGCATCCCTGGGTACGCTGTCTGTGGGTGGCCCTGAACCCTGCAAGAGCATACAGAGACGAATGAGACGTGGTTTGTACCTCTAGGAGCTCAAAGTGTCAGTGAGTGCTCCTCCAACTTCGCTACCCCAGTACCCGCAGATGACCGAGCATCGCCCACAGAGCCCCAAGGCCCGGGAGGGCTGTGCATTTGCCGCAAGTGAGCCTTTTCTCGGAAGTCTGCGATTCTGGCTCGAAATGGACGTCACCACAGAGCTTTTTGCCAAAGCTACCATATACATATATATGCATATATATGTTCATCTATATGCATATATATGTATATGGTGGATTTTCGAAGGAAACCTGCCTGGACCCCTGCTCTACCACAGAAGACAGGCCGCTCCTCGCACCTCCACCTCCCGCAGTGTGGACACCGGGCGTTCCAGAGCCACAATTCAGCATGATCTCTTTTCATCCCAGAGGCCCCAGGGCTCCTTCCTAAGGCCTCGGCTCCTTCCAGCTTTCCGCAGTGGAAATCAGACTTCAGGACGGAAGCAGACACCTCCCTCGCCCTCACCTTTCTGCCTGGGATGGTCGTGATGGTCCCCGTGGACGCATTCAAAATGAAGAAATGAAAGGCTCAGAGAGCTGATCGCAAAGCTCCTAAGGCACGGAGGCCGAATTCAGACCCAGCTGTCTGCAGTGTCTCCCAGCTGACCTCTTTCCAGCGGGTGACGGCCCCCATGGACGGAGGGGCCAAAGCATCCCTGGCTACGCTGTCTGTGGGTGGCCGTGAACCCTGCAAGAGGATACAGAGACGAATGAGACGTACTTTGTACCTCTAGGAGCTCAAAGTGTCAGTGAGTGCTCCTCCAGCTTCGCTACCCCAGTACCCGCAGATGACCGAGCATCGCCCACAGAGCCCCAAGGCCCCGGGAGGGCTGTGCATTTGCCGCAAGTGAGCCTTTTCTCGGAAGTCTGCGATTCTGGCTCAAAATGGACGTCACCAGAGAGCTTTTTGCCAAAGCTACCATATACATATATATGCATATATATCTTCATCTATATGCATATATATGTATATGGTGGATTTTCGAAGGAAACCTGCGTGGACCCCTGGTCTACCACAGAGACAGGCCGCTGCTAGCACCTCCACCTCCCCGCAGTGTGGACACCGGGCGTTCCAGAGCCACAATTCAGCATGATCTCTTTTCATCCCGGAGGCCCCGGGGCTCCTTCCTCAGGCACGGCTCCTTCCGCTTTCCGCAGTGGAAATCAGACTTCAGGACGGAAGCAGACACCTCCCTCTCCCTCACCTTTCAGCCTGGGATGGTCGTAATGGTCCCCGGGGACGCATTCAAAAATGAAGAAATGAAAGGCTCAAAGAGCTGATCGCAAAGCTCCTAAGGCACGGAGGCCGAATTCAGACCCACAGCTGTCTGCAGTGTCTCCCAGCTGACCTCTTTCCAGCGGGTGACGGCCCCCATGGACGGAGGGGCAAAGCATCCCTGGCTACGCTGTCTGTGGGTGGCCGTGAACCCTGCAAGAGGATACAGAGACGAATGAGACGTAGTTTGTACCTCTAGGAGCTCAAAGTGTCGGTGAGTGCTCCTCCAACTTCGCTACCCCAGTACCCGCAGATGACCGAGCATCGCCCACAGAGCCCCAAGGCCCCGGGAGGGCTGTGCATTTGCGCAAGTGAGCCTTTTCTCGGAAGTCTGCGATTCTAGCTCGAAATGGACGTCACCAGAGAGCTTTTTGCCAAAGCTACCATATACATATATATGCATATATATGTTCATCTATATGCATATATATGTATACGGTGGATTTTCGAAAGAAACCTGCGTGGACCCCTGGTCTACCACAGAAGACAGGCCGCTCCTAGCAGCTCCACCTCCCCGCAGTGTGGACACCGGGAGTTCCAGAGCCACAATTCAGCATGATCTCTTTTCATCCCAGAGGCCCCGGGGCTCCTTCCTAAGGCCTCGGCTCCTTCCCGCTTTCGCAGTGGAAATCAGACTTCAGGACGGAAGCAGACACCTCCCTCGCCCTCACCTTTCTGCCTGGGATGGTCGTGATGGTCCCCGTGGACACATTCAAAATGAAGAAATGAAAGGCTCAGAGAGCTGATCGCAAAGCTCCTAAGGCACGGAGGCCGAATTCAGACCCACAACTGTCTGCAGTGTCTCCCAGCTGACCTCTTTCCAGCGGGTGACGGCCCCCATGGACGGAGGGGCCAAAGCATCCCTGGCTACGCTGTCTGTGGGTGGCCGTGAACCCTGCAAGAGGATACAGAGACGAATGAGACGTAGTTTGTACCTCTAGGAGCTCAAAGTGTCGGTGAGCGCTCCTCCAACTTCGCTACCCCAGTACCCGCAGATGACCGAGCATCGCCCACAGAGCCCCAAGGCCCCGGGAGGGCTGTGCATTTGCAAGTGAGCCTTTTCTCGGAAGTCTGCGATTCTGGCTCGAAATGGACGTCACCAGAGAGCTTTTTGCCAAAGCTACCATATACATATATATGCATATATATGTTCATCTATATGCATATATATGTATATGGTGGATTTTCGAAGGAAACCTGCGTGGACGCCTGGTCTACCACAGAAGACGGGCCGCTCCTAGCACCTCCACCTCCCCGCAGTGTGGACACCGGGCGTTCCAGAGCCACAATTCAGCATGATCTCTTTTCATCCCAGAGGCCCCAGGGCTCCTTCCTAAGGCCTCGGCTCCTTCCCGCTTTCCGCAGTGGAAATCAGACTTCAGGACGGAAGCAGACACCTCCCTCGCCCTCACCCTTCTGCCTGGGATGGTCGTGATGGTCCCCGTGGACGCATTCAAAATGAAGAAATGAAAGGCTCAGAGTGCTGATCGCAAAGCTCCTAAGGCACGGAGGCCGAATTCAGACCCACAGCTGTCTGCGGTGTCTCCCAGCTGACCTCTTTCCGGCGGGTGACGGCCCCCATGGACGGAGGGGCCAAAGCATCCCTGGCTACGCTGTCTGTGGGTGGCCGTGAACCCTGCAAGAGGATACAGAGACGAATGAGACGTAGTTTGTACCTCTAGGAGCTCAAAGTGTCAGTGAGTGCTCCTCCAACTTCAGTACCCCAGTCTCCGCAGAAGACCGAGCATCGCCCACAGAGCCCCAAGGCCCCGGGAGGGCTGTGCATTTGCCGCAAATGAGACTTTTCTCGGAAGTCTGCGATTCTGGCTCAAAATGGACGTCACCAGAGAGTTTTGCCAAAGCTGCCATATACATATATATGCATATATATGTTCATCTATATGCATATATATGTATATGGTGGATTTTCGAAGGAAACCTGCGTGGACCCCTGGTCTACCACAGAAGACAGGCCGCTCCTAGCACCTCCACCTCCCCGCAGTGTGGACACCGGGCGTTCCAGAGCCACAATTCAGCATGATCTCCTTTCATCCCAGAGGCCCCGGGGCTCCTTCCTAAGGCCTCGGCTCCTTCCCGCTTTCCGCAGTGGAAATCAGACTTCAGGACGGAAGCAGACACCTCCCTCGCCCTCACCTTTCTGCCTGGGATGGTCGTGATGGTTCCCGTGGACGCATTCAAAATGAAGAAATGAAAGGCTCAGAGAGCTGATCGCAAAGCTCCTAAGGCACGGAGGCCGAATTCAGGCCCACAGCTGTCTGCAGTGTCTCCCAGCTGACCTCTTTCCAGCGGGTGACGGCCCCCATGGACGGAGGGGCCAAAGCATCCCTGGCTACGCTGTCTGTGGGTGGCGTGAACCCTGCAAGAGGATACAGAGACGAATGAGACGTACTTTGTACCTCTAGGAGCTCAAAGTGTCAGTGAGTGCTCCTCCAACTTCGCTACCCCAGTACCCGCAGATGACCGAGCATCGCCCACAGAGCCCCAAGGCCCGGGAGGGCTGTGCATTTGCCGCAAGTGAGCCTTTTCTCGGAAGTCTGCGATTCTGGCTCGAAATGGACGTCACCAGAGAGCTTTTTGCCAAAGCTACCATATACATATATATGCATATATATGTTCATCTATATGCATATATATGTATATGGTGGATTTTCGAAGGAAACCTGCGTGGACCCCTGGTCTACCACAGAAGACAGGCCGCTCCTAGCACCTCCACCTCCCGCAGTGTGGACAGCGGGCGTTCCAGAGCCACAATTCAGCATGATCTCTTTTCATCCCAGAGGCCCCGGGGCTCCTTCCTAAGGCCTCGGGTCCTTCCCGCTTTCCGCAGTGGAAATCAGACTTCAGGACGCAAGCAGACACCTCCCTCTCCCTCACCTTTCTACCTGGGATGGTCGTAATGGTCCCCGTGGACGCATTCAAAATGAAGAAATGAAAGGCTCAAAGAGCTGATCGCAAAGCTCCTAAGGCACGGAGGCCAATTCAGACCCACAGCTGTCTGCACTGTCTCCCAACTGAACTCTTTCCAGCGGGTGGCCATTTTGGGCGGAGGGGCCAAAAGCATCCTGGCT
>NW_024356033.1:0-435 GCF_902729225.1 Pteropus medius | reverse complement strand
AAGAATAGTTCCTGGAACTAGACTGCATCTTCTACTTCAGGGCTTATATAACATTTCAGCCACCTGCAAAAGAATGAAACTAGACTGTTGTCTATCACCACACACCAAAATTAACTAAAAATGGATTAAGGACCTGACTATAAGACCTGAAACACTAAAATGCATAGAAGAAAACATAGGAACTAAACTCAAGGACCTTGGGCTTAAAGAGGATTTTATGAATTTGACCTCAAAGGCAAGGGAAGTAAAAGCAAAAACAAACGAATGGGACTACATCAAACTAAAAAGCTTCTGCTCAACAAAAGAAACCATCAACAAGACAAAGAGACAACCATCTGAATGGGAAAATATATCTGCAAGCAACACTTCCGATAAGGGCCTAATATCCAAAATATACAAAGAACTCATACAACTCAATAACAAAAAAAAAAAAAA
>NW_024356032.1:0-649 GCF_902729225.1 Pteropus medius | reverse complement strand
TTACGGTTAGGTTTAGCGTTATGGTTTGGGATAGGGTTAGGGTTAGGTTTAGGTTTAGAGTTAGGTTTATCGTTATGATTTAGGTTAGAGTTACAGTTATGTTTAGGGTTAGGATTAGGGTAAGAAGTTAGAGTTAGGATTAGTGTTACGCTTAGAATTAGGGTTAAGTTTATTGTAGGGTTAGACTTATGGTTAGGTTTAGGTTAGGGTTAAGTTTAGAGTTAGGGTTAGGGTTATTCTTATTGTTAGGATTAAGATTAACATTAGGTTTAAGGCGAGTGTTAAGGTATTGGGTTAGGTCTTGGTTTAGAGTTAGGGTTAGCATTAGGATTTGGGTTACAGTTAGGTTACGCTTAGAGTATGTAGTTAGAGTTCAGGTTATTCTTAGTGTAATTTTAGGATTAGGCTTAAAATTAGGATTAGGATTAGCTTTACATTTAGGATTAGGTTTAGGTTTAGAGCTAGTTTTAGAGTTAAATTAGGATTATGGTTTAGTTTAGGGTCAGAGGTTAAGGTTAGGGTTATTGTTAGTGTAAAATTTAGGGTGCGGTTTAGGGTTAGGTTTAGTTTTAGCGTTATGATTTGGGTAATGGATAATGTTACGTTTAAGGCTAGGGTTGAGTAAGAGGTGAGAGTTAGTATTAATGTT
>NW_024356031.1:0-749 GCF_902729225.1 Pteropus medius | reverse complement strand
GGATTAGGTTTAGGGATAGGGTTAGGGTAAGAGATTAGAGTTAGGATTATTGTTAAATTTAGATTTAGGTTTATGGTAAAGTTAGGGTTAGGGTTAGGTTTAGGTTAGTGTTAGGATTAGAATTTCTGTTAGGATTAACTTTAAGGGTTAAGATCTGAATTAGGGTTTTGTTAGGCTAAGGTTAGGGTTAGAGTTAGATTGAGAGCTAATGTTAGGGTTACGGATAGCTTTAGCATAAGGGATTGGGGTTATGGTGATTGTTAGTTTAAAATTTAGGGTTCGAGTTAGTTTTATGGTTAAGTTTTAGGGTAGGCTTTGGGTTAGGTTTAGGTTAAGCGGTTAGGTTTAGCGTTAGGTTGAGTGTTAGGGTTAGGGTTAGGTATAGTGTTAGGGTTAGGGTTAATGTTAGGTTATGTTAGGTTTAGGGTCAGGGTTAATGTAAGAGGTTAGAGTTAGGATTATTATTCGCATTAGGGTTATGCTTAGTGTTCAGGTTAGGATTAGGTTTAGGTTTATTGTTAGGATTAAGTTTAGGGTTAGGGTTATTGTTAGGTTAGGGATAGGGTTAGGGTTAGTATAAGAGTTTAGAGTTAGGAGTAGTGTTAGGGTTTATTTTGGGTTATGGTTATGTTAGGAGGTTAGTGTTAGGTTTAGGTGAGGTTAAGGGGTTAGGGCTACAGTTATGGTTTGTGTAACTTTTAAGATTAGGTTTAGAATTAAATTTAGGATTAGCTTTAGTTTTAGGGCTA
>NW_024356030.1:0-511 GCF_902729225.1 Pteropus medius | reverse complement strand
AAAGAAAAGCACTTCCTGATTTCAAAACATATTATAAAGCTACAGTAATCAAAAAAGTATATTACTGGCATAAATACAGATATATAGACCAATGGAACAGATCCTTTTGTATATAATCAAGTGATCACTGACACAGGTGCCTAGGTGACACAATGGAGAAAGGATAGTCTCTTCAACAAATGGTGTTGGGAAAACTGCATATACACATGCAAGAGGATGACACTGGACCTTTATCTTACACCACATACTAAAATTAACTCAACATGGATTAAAAACCTAAATGTGAAAACTGAAACTATAAAACTCCTAGAAGAAAACATAAGGGAAGTGGGCTGGGTAAAAAAAAGTGAAGGGACAAAAAGTACAAATTAGTAGCTACAGAACAGCCACGGGGATGTAGAGTACAGCAGAGGGTATATAGTCAATATTATTGTAATGGCTGTGTGTAGTGCCAGATGGGTGCTAGAGTAAACAGGAGGATGACTTCACGGATTGTATAAATGTCTTTTTT
>NW_024356029.1:0-318 GCF_902729225.1 Pteropus medius | reverse complement strand
AAACCTGGGAGAATTCTAGGACACATTTTCTCCCTCACCCCTGCCTCCCACCCTACTCCCACATATAATTAGTCATCAAGTCCTAATATAGTTAAATACATCCCCTTCTCTCTATCTATAGCTATTATATTACTCCATTATCAAATTTTCTGAACTATTTTAACAGTCTCTTAGTTGATAACCCATCCTACATTTTCAACCTCTCCATGTAAGAGAACAGTCTTTCAAATTTTCATTTCTGCTCATCATAGCCCAGCTTAAAATCCTTTAATAGTTCTCCACTATCTTGAACATAAAAAATCAAGTACCTCAGTATGG
>NW_024356028.1:0-5050 GCF_902729225.1 Pteropus medius | reverse complement strand
CAACTGAACTCTTTCCAGCGGGTGACGGCCACCATGGACGGAGGGGCCAAAGCATCCCCGGGTACGCTGTCCGTGGGCGGCCCTGACCCCTGCAAGAGGATGCAGAGACGAATGACACGTAGTTTGTACCTCTAGGAGCTCAAAGTGTCAGTGAGTGCTCCTCCAACTTCGCCACCCCAGTACCCGCAGATGACCGGGCATGGCCCAGAGAGCCCCAAGGCCCCGGGAGGGCTGTGCATTTGCCGCAAGTGAGCCTTTTCTCGGAAGTCTGCGATTCTGGCTCAAATGGACGTCACCAGAGAGCTTTTTGCCAAAGCTACCATATACATATATATGCATATATATCTATATGCATATATATGTATATGGTGGATTTTCGAAGGAAACCTGCGTGGACCCCTGGTCTACTACAGAAGACAGGCCGCTGCTAGCACCTCTACCTCCCCGCAGTGTGGAGACCGAGCGTTCCAGAGCCACAATTCAGCATGATCTCTTTTCATCCCGGAGGCCCCGGGGCTCCTTCATCAGGCCTCGGCTCCTTCCCGCTTTCCGCAGTGGAAATCAGACTTAAGGACCGAAGCAGACACCTCCCTCTCCCTCACCTTTCAGCCTGGGATGGTCGTAATGGTCCCCGTGGACGCATTCAAAAGGAAGAAATGAAAGGCTGAAAGAGCTGATCGCAAAGCTCCTAAGGCACGGAGGCCGAATTCAGACCCACAGCTGTCTGCAGTGTCTCCCAACTGAACTCTTTCCAGCGGGTGACGGCCGCCATGGACGGAGGGGCCAAAGCATCCCCGGGTACGCTGTCCGTAGGCGGCCCTGACCCCTGAAAGAGGATGCAGAGACGAATGGCACGTAGTTTGTACCTTAGGAGCTCAAAGTGTCAGTGAGTGCTACTCCAACTTCGCCACCCCAGTACCCGCAGATGATCGGGCATGGCCCACAGAGCCCCAAGGCCCCGGGAGGGCTGTGCATTTGCCGCAAGTGAGCCTTTTCTCGGAAGTCTGCGATTCTGGCTCAAAATGGACGTCACCAGAGAGTTTTTCGCCAAAGCTACCATATACATATATATGCATATATCTATATGCATATATATGTATATGGTGGATTTTCGAAGGAAACCTGCGTGGACCCCTGGTCTACCACAGAAGACAGGCCGCTCCTAGCACCTCCACCTCCCCGCAGTGTGACACCGGGCGTTCCAGAGCCACAATTCAGCATGATCTCTTTTCATCCCAGAGGCCCCGGGGCTCCTTCCTAAGGCCTCGGCTCCTTCCCGCTTTCCGCAGGGGAAATCAGACTTCAGGACGAAGCAGACACCTCCCTCGCCCTCACCTTTCTGCCTGGGATGGTCGTGATGGTCCCCGTGGACGCATTCAAAATGAAGAAATGAAAGGCTCAGAGAGCTGATCGCAAAGCTCCTAAGGCACGGAGGCCGGGACCAGACTCACAGCTGTGCAGTGTTCAAATGCTCTTTTCCTGAAGTGGTGACGGCCAAGCCATGGACGGGGAGGGGCCAAAAGCATCCCCGGGTGCACGCTGTCTGTGGGTGGCCGTGAACCCTGCAAGAGGATACAGAGACGAATGAGACGTACTTTGTACCTCTAGGAGCTCAAAGTGTCAGTGAGTGCTCCTCCAACTTCGCTACCCCAGTACCGCAGATGACCGAGCATCGCCCACAGAGCCCCAAGGCCCCGGAGGGCTGTGCATTTGCCGCAAGTGAGCCTTTTCTCGGAAGTCTGCGATTCTGGCTCAAAATGGACGTCACCAGAGAGCTTTTTGCCAAAGCTACCATATACATATATATGCATATATATGCATCTATATGCATATATATGTATATGGTGGATTTTCGAAGGAAACCTGCCTGGACCCCTGCTCTACCACAGAAGACAGGCCGCTCCTCGCACCTCCACCTCCCCGCAGTGTGGACACCGGGCGTTCCAGAGCCACAATCCAGCATGATCTCTTTTCATCCCAGAGGCCCCGGGGCTCCTTCCTAAGGCCTCGGCTCCTTCCCGCTTTCCGCAGTGGAAATCAGACTTCAGGACGGAAGCAGACACCTCCCTCTCCCTCACCTTTCAGCCTGGGATGGTCGTAATGGTCCCCGTGGACGCATTCAAAATGAAGAAATGAAAGGCTCAAAGAGTTGATCGCAAAGCTCCTAAGGCACGGAGGCCGAATTCAGACCCACAGCTGTCTGCATTGTCTCCCAACTGAACTCTTTCCAGCGGGTGACGGCCGCCATGGACGGAGGGGCCAAAGCATCCCCGGGTACGCTGTCTGTGGGCGGCCCTGACCCCTGCAAGAGGATGCAGGGACGAATGACACGTAGTTTGTACCTCTAGGAGCTCAAAGTGTCAGTGAGTGCTCCTCCAACTTCGCCACCCCAGTACCCGCAGATGACCGGGCATGGCCCACAGAGCCCCAAGGCCCCGGGAGGGCTGTGCATTTGCCGCAAGTGAGCCTTTTCTCGGAAGTCTGCGATTCTGGGTCAAAATGGACGTCACCAGAGAGCTTTTCGCGAAAGCTACCATATACATATATATGCATATATCTATATGCATATATATGTATATGGTGGATTTTCGAAGGAAACCTGCGTGGACCCCTGGTCTACCACAGAAGACAGGCTGCTGCTAGCACCTCCACCTCCCCGCAGTGTGGACACCGGGCGTTCCAGAGCCACAATTCAGCATGATCTCTTTTCATCCCGGAGGCCCCGGGGCTCCTTCCTCAGGCCTCGGCTCCTTCCCGCTTTCCGCAGTGGAAATCAGACTTCAGGATGGAAGCAGACACCTCCCTCACCCTCACCTTTCAGCCTGGGATGGTCGTAATGGTCCCCGGGGACGCATTCAAAATGAAGAAATGAAAGGGTCAAAGAGCTGATCGCAAAGCTCCTAAGGCACGGAGGCCGAATTCAGACCCACAGCTGTCTGCAGTGTCTCCCAACTGAACTCTTTCCAGCGGGTGACGGCCGCCATGGACTGAGGGGCCAAAGCATCCCAGGGTACGCTGTCTGTGGGTGGCCCTACCACTGCAAGAGGATGCAGAGACGAATGACACGTAGTTTGTACCTCTAGGAGCTCAAAGTGTCAGTGAGTGCTCCTCCAACTTCGCCACCCCAGTACCCGCAGATGACCGGGCATGGCCCACAGAGCCCCAAGGCCCCGGGAGGGCTGTGCATTTGCCGCAAGTGAGCCTTTCTCGGAAGTCTGCGATTCTGGCTCGAAATGGACGTCACCAGAGAGCTTTTTGCCAAAGCTACCATATACATATATATGCATATATATGTTCATCTATATGCATATATGTATATGGTGGATTTTCGAAGGAAACCTGCCTGGACCCCTGCTCTACCACAGGAGACAGGCCGCTCCTCGCACCTCCACCTCCCCGCAGTGTGGACACCGGGCGTTCCAGAGCCACAATTCAGCATGATCTCTTTTCATCCCAGAGGCCCCGGGGCTCCTTCCTAAGGCCTCGGCTCCTTCCCGCTTCCCGCAGTGGAAATCAGACTTCAGGACGGAAGCAGACACCTCCCTCTCCCTCACCTTTCTGCCTGGGATGGTCGTAATGGTCCCCGTGGACGCATTCAAAATGAAGAAATGAAAGGCTCAAAGAGCTGATCGCAAAGCTCCTAAGCCACGGAGGCCGAATTCAGACCCACAGCTGTCTGCAGTGTCTCCCAACTGAACTCTTCCCAGCGGCTGACGGCCGCCATGGATGGAGGGGCCAAAGCATCCCCGGGTACGCTGTCTGTGGGCGGCCCTGAACCCTGCAAGAGGATGCAGAGACGAATGACACGTAGTTTGTACCTCTAGGAGCTCAAAGTGTCAGTGAGTGCTCCTCCAACTTCGCCACCCCAGTACCCGCAGATGACCGGGCATGGCCCACAGAGCCTCAAGGCCCCGGGATGGCTGTGCATTTGCCGCAAGTGAGCCTTTTCTCGGAAGTCTGCGATTCTGGCTCAAAATGGACGTCACCAGAGAGCTTTTCGCCAAAGCTACCATATACATATATATGCATATATATATTCATCTATATGCATATATATGTATATGGTGGATTTTCGAAGGAAACCTGCGTGGACCCCTGGTCTGCCACAGAAGACAGGCCGCTCCTAGCACCTCTACCTCCCCGCAGTGTGGACACCGGGCGTTCCAGAGCCACAATTCAGCATGATCTCTTTTCATCCCGGAGGCCACGGGGCTCCTTCCTAAGGCCTCGGCTCCTTCCCGCTTTCCGCAGTGGAAATCAGACTTCAGGACGGAAGCAGACACCTCCCTCTCCCTCACCTTTCTGCCTGGGATGGTCGTAATGGTCCCCGTGGACGCATTCAAAATGAAGAAATGAAAGGCTCAAAGAGCTGATCGCAAAGCTCCTAAGGCACGGAGGCCGCATTCAGACCCACAGCTGTCTGCAGTGTCTCCCAACTGAACTCTTTCCAGCGGGTGACGGCCGCCATGGACGGAGGGGCCAAAGCATCCCAGGGTACGCTGTCTGTGGCGGCCCTGAACCCTGCAAGAGGATGCAGAGACGAATGACACGTAGTTTGTACCTCTAGGAGCTCAAAATGTCAGTGAGTGCTCCTCCAACTTCGCCACCCCAGTACCCGCAGATGACCGGGCATGGCCCACAGAGCCCCAAGGCCCCGGGAGGGCTGTGCATTTGCTGCAAGTGAGCCTTTTCTCGGAAGTCTGCGATTCTGGCTCAAAATGGACGTCACCAGAGAGCTTTTTGCCAAAGCTACCATATACATATATATGCATATATATGTTCATCTATATGCATATATATGTATATGGTGATTTTCGAAGGAAACCTGCCTGGACCCCTGTTCTACCACAGAAGACAGGCCGCTCCTCGCACCTCCACCTCCCCGCAGTGTGGACACCGGGCGTTCCAGAGCCACAATTCAGCATGATCTCTTTTCATCCCGGAGGCCCCGGGGCTCCTTCCTCAGGCACGCTCCTTCCCGCTTTCAGCAGTGGAAATCAGACTTCAGGACGGAAGCAGACACCTCCCTCTCCCTCAACTTTCAGCCTGG
>NW_024356027.1:0-333 GCF_902729225.1 Pteropus medius | reverse complement strand
AGATTACCCTACAGAGGACACGCCACACACAGTGGCATTCTGGATTCCGTCGTAAAGTAATGTTTTCGCGGAAAAGTGTTCTTGTGCCGTCTGTACGGTCCGCAGGCGTACTTCCACTCTACTACTTTCTTTGTGTGCATTCTAAGCAGATAGCAAAGGCAAGAACATGGATTTCAAGACCTTCCCACTAGCTCTTTGGTGCCGAACAAGGGACACGACAAAGAAAACCCTCCTGCAGTTATGTCAGACTGGGATTGAGCATGACTCAAGTCCAAAACAACGGGGCCCTTATACCCGAGATCAAATTTGTACTACTCCAATTACAGGCAAGTC
>NW_024356026.1:0-4138 GCF_902729225.1 Pteropus medius | reverse complement strand
ATGAAAGGCTCAGAGAGCTGACTGCAAGCTCCTATGGAGGCCGAATTCAGACCCACAGCTGTCTGCAGTGTCTCCCACCTGACCTCTTTCCAGCGGGTGACGGCCGCCATGGACGGAGGGGCCAGAGCATCTCTGGCTACGCTGTCTGTGGGTGGCCGTGAACCCTGCAAGAGGATACAGAGACGAATGAGACGTAGTTTGTACCTCTAGGAGCTCAAAGTGTCAGTGAGTGCTCCTCCAACTTCGCTACCCCAGTACACGCAGATGACCGAGCATCGCCCACAGAGCCCCAAGGCCCCGGGAGGGCTGTGCATTTGTCGCAAGTGAGCCTTTTCTCGGAAGTCTGCGATTCTGGCTCGAAATGGACGTCACCAGAGAGCTTTTTGCCAAAGCTACCATATACATATATATGCATATATATGTTCATCTATATGCATATATATGTATATGGTGGATTTTTGAAGGAAACCTGCGTGGACCCCTGCTCTACCACAGAAGACAGGCCGCTCCTAGCACCTCCTCCTCCCCGCAGTGTGGACACCGGGCGTTCCAGAGCCACAATTCAGCATGATCTCTTTTCATCCCAGAGGCCCCGGGGCTCCTTCCTAAGGCCTCGGCTCCTTCCCGCTTTCCGCAGTGGAAATCAGACTTCAGGACGGAAGCAGACACCTCACTCGCCCTCACCTTTCTGCCTGGGATGGTCGAGATGGTCCCCGTGGACGCATTCAAAATGAAGAAATGAAAGGCTCAGAGAGCTGATCGCAAAGCTCCCAAGGCACGGAGGCCGAATTCAGACCCACAGCTGTCTGCAGTGTCTCCCAGCTGACCTCTTTCCAGCGGGTGACGGCCCCCATGGACGGAGGGGCCAAAGCATCCCTGGCTACGCTGTCTGTGGGTGGCCGTGAACCCTGCAAGAGGATACAGAGACGAATGAGACGTAGCTTGGACCTCTAGGAGCTCAAAGTGTCAGTGAGCGCTCCTCCAACTTCGCTACCCCAGTACCCGCAGATGACCGAGCATCGCCCACAGAGCCCCAAGGCCCCGGGAGGGCTGTGCATTTGCCGCAAGTGAGCCTTTTCTCGGAAGTCTGCGATTCTGGCTCAAAATGGACGTCACCAGAGAGCTTTTTGCCAAAGCTACCATATACATATATATGCATATATATGTTCATCTATATGCATATATATGTATATGGTGGATTTTCAAGGAAACCTGCCTGGACCCCTGCTCTACCACAGAAGACAGGCCGCTCCTCGCACCTCCACCTCCCCGCAGTGTGGACACCGGGCGTTCCAGAGCCACAATTCAGCATGATCTCTTTTCATCCCAGAGACCCCGGGGCTCCTTCCCAAGGCCTCGGCCCCTTCCCGCTTTCCGCAGTGGAAATCAGACTTCAGGACGGAAGCAGACACCTCCCTCGCCCTCACCTTTCTGCCTGGGATGGTCGTGATGGTCCCCGTGGACGCATTCAAAATGAAGAATGAAAGGCTCAGAGAGCTGATCGCAAAGCTCCTAAGGCACGGAGGCCGAATTCAGACCCACAGCTGTCTGCAGTGCCTCCCAACTGAAGTCTTCCCACTGGGTGACGGCCGCCATGGACGGAGGGGCCAAAGCATCCCTGGGTACGCTGTCTGTGGGTGGCCCTGAACCCTGCAAGAGGATACAGAGATGAATGAGACGTAGTTTGTACCTCTAGGAGCTCAAAGTGTCAGTGAGTGCTCCTCCAACTTCGGTAGCCCAGAACAAGCAGATGACCGAGCATCGCCCACAGAGCCTAAGGCCCCGGGAGCTCTGTGCATTGGCCGCAAGTGAGCCATTTCTCGGAAATCTGCGATTCTGGCTCAAAATGCACGTCTGTAGAGTGCTTTTGCCAGAGCTCCCCTAGATATATCTATATCTATATCTTTATCTGTATCTATAGATATCTCTATATCTATCTATCTATCCATCTATCTATCTAACTATCTATCTATCTATCTATCTATCTATCTATCTATGTATCTATGGATTTCTCTCTCTCTTTCTATATATATATTTATATATATATGGTGATTTTATAACAAAAGGCTGTGTTTTCCTTAGACATTTGAGATCAGACAGGCCGCTCCTAGCACCTCCACCTCCCCGCAGTGTGGACACCGGGCGTTCCAGAGCCACAATTCAGCATGATCTCTTTTCATCCCAGAGGCCCCGGGGCTCCTTCCTAAGGCCTCGGCTCCTTCCCGCTTTCCGCAGTGGAAATCAGACTTCAGGACGGAAGCAGACACCTCCCTCGCCCTCACCTTTCTGCCTGGGATGGTCGTGATGGTCCCCGTGGACGCATTCAAAATGAAGAAATGAAAGGCTCAGAGAGCTGATCGCAAAGCTCCTAAGGCACGAGGCCGAATTCAGACCCACAGCTGTCTGCGGTGTCTCCCAGCTGACCTCTTTCCAGCGGGTGACGGCCCCCATGGACGGAGGGGCCAAAGCATCCCTGGCTACGCTGTCTGTGGGTGGGCCGTGAACCCTGCAAGAGGATACAGAGATAATGAGACGTAGTTTGTACCTCTGGAGCTCAAAGTGTCAGTGAGTGCTCCTCCAACTTCGCTACCCCAGTACCCGCAGATGACCGAGCATCGCCCACAGAGCCCCAAGGCCCTGGGAGGGCTGTGCATTTGCCGCAAGTGAGCCTTTTCTCGGAAGTCTGCGATTCTGGCTCGAATGGACGTCACCAGAGAGCTTTTTGCCAAAGCTACCATATACATATATATGCATATATATTTTCATCTATATGCATATATATGTATATGGTGGATTTTCGAAGGAAACCTGCGTGGACCCCTGCTCTACCACAGAAGACAGGCCGCTCCTCGCACCTCCACCTCCCCGCAGTGTGGACACCGGGCGTTCCAGAGCCACAATTCAGCATGATCTCTTTTCATCCCAGAGGCCCTGGGGCTCCTTCCTAAGGCCTCGGCTCCTTCCCGCTTTCCGCAGTGGAAATCAGACTTCAGGACGGATGCAGACACCTCCCTCGCCCTCACCTTTCTGCCTGGGATGGTCGTAATGGTCCCCGTGGACGCATTCAAAATGAAGAATGAAAGGCTCAGAGAGCTGATCGCAAAGATCCTAAGGCACGGAGGCCGAATTCAGACCCACAGCTGTCTGCAGTGCCTCCCAACTGAAGTCTTCCCACCGGGTGACGTCCGCCATGGACGGAGGGGCCAAAGCATCCCTGGCTACGCTGTCTGTGGGTGGCCCTGAACCCTGCAAGAGGATACACAGACGAATGAGACGTAGTTTGTACCTCTAGGAGCTCAAAGTGTCAGTGAGTGCTCCTCCAACTTCGGTACCCCAGTACAAGCAGATGACCGAGCATCGCCCACAGAGCCCAAGGCCCCGGGAGCGCTGTGCATTGGCCGCAAGTGAGTCTTTTCTCGGAAGTCTGCGATTCTGGCTCAAAATGCCCGTCTGTAGAGTGCTTTTTGCCAGAGCTCCCCTAGATATATCTATATCTATATCTTTATGTGTATCTATAGATATATCTATATCTATCTATCTATCCATCTATCTATCTAACTATCTATCTATCTATCTATCTATCTATGTATCTATGGATTTCTCTCTCTCTTTCTATATATATATTTATATACATATGGTGATTTTTATAACAAAAGGCTGTGTTTTCCTTAGACATTTGAGATCAGACAGGCCGCTCCTAGCACCTCCACCTCCCCGCAGTGTGGACACCGGGCGTTCCAGAGCCACAATTCAGCATGATCTCTTTTCATCCCAGAGGCCCCGGGGCTCCTTCCTAAGGCCTCGGCTCCTTCCCGCTTTCCGCAGTGGAAATCAGACTTCAGGACGGAGCAGACACCTCCCTCTCCCTCACCTTTCTGCCTGGGATGGTCGTAATGGTCCCCGTGGACGCATTCAAAGGAAGAAATGAAAGGCTCAAAGAGCTGATCGCAAAGCTCCTAAGGCACTGAGGCCGAATTCAGACCCACAGCTGTCTGCAGCAGCCCCCCAGCTGATCTTCGCCCAGGTGATGCCCCATGGGACGGAGGGGCCAAAGCATCCCCGGTGCCACGCTGTTCGTGGGTGGTCAACCCCTGCAAGAGGATACAGAGACGAATGAGACGTAGTTTGGACCTCTAGC
>NW_024356025.1:0-312 GCF_902729225.1 Pteropus medius | reverse complement strand
GCTCAAAATGGACGTCACCAGAGAGCTTTTCGCCAAAGCTACCATATACATATAGATGCCTATATATATTCATCTATAGGCATCTATATGTATATGGTGGATTTTCGAAGGAACCTGCGTGGACCCCTGGTCTACCACAGAAGACAGGCCGCTCCTAGCAACTCCACCTCCCCGCAGTGTGGACAGCGGGCGTTCCAGAGACACAATTCAGCATGATCTCTTTTCATCCTAGAGGCCACGGGGCTCCTTCCTCAGGCCTCGGCTCCTTCCCGCTTTCCGCAGTGGAAATCAGACTTCAGGACGGAAGCAGAC
>NW_024356024.1:0-497 GCF_902729225.1 Pteropus medius | reverse complement strand
AGTCAACAAAATTTGGACCTGTATCATGTATTATGGTACTAATAAACGCCTCAATTCCATTACAGTTTAATTCTTAACCTAAATACACATTTTAAAAGTAACTTGTACTCTCATTTAAAAAAAAAAAAAGTGAACAAAATAGGATTCTAACATATTTCCACATTCTACGTAACAATAGTTATATAACAACTGATTTTGCTTGTATAGTGACTAGCTTTAAAATTTGTTCCCAAATAAACTGTATCAAGAGCTAATGTAAAGTATTTGCTAAAAAGGACAAGGACCTTTCAGAAACATAGAATGCTAATATTTTGGAAACCAGATATCTGACAGCTTGAAATTATGGACACTTGCCCAAAAGAGACACTCTTACGAATAACTGCTATTCTCTTCCATCTCTTCCAGGAGAAGGACCAGAAAAATACACCTCTAGGCTCAAAGCAAGACACTGGACTTTCTGTAGAGGGTAGATATCAAACTGCAAACTGTTTCTGAGT